>NW_010317044.1:7883-31690 GCF_000700745.2 Antrostomus carolinensis | reverse complement strand
AAAAGACAAGCCGAGAAAAGACGAAAAGAAAAGAAAAGAAAAGAAAAGAAGAAAAGAAAAGAAAAGAAAATTAAAGGTGGCTAGAAGCCGGACAGGCATAGGACAGGAAGCTGTGTTTGATCTACATGGTCATTACATATGCCCCAAATAGGACTGAAGAAAAAGATATAGTGAAGAAAAAATCTGGACAGTTCAATACTGATCCTCAAAAACATTTTATTCATGGAGCACTACTTCTGATTCCCCACATGTGATGTGTTCCACACGTGTCTAATGCTTGCCAAATAAAACATCAATAGACTCTCTGACAATTCATCTCCTCTGGATTTATTCTGTCTGCCACTTCACATCATGTCTGTGTACATTTGCACACACCCCTATGCAAGTCATCTGCATGTGTGACACATTGCTCAAAAAGAAAGAAAAAAACCTAAACATAAAATTCCTTACCCCTCCCAAAAAAATATTTTGAAGACTGTGTAGCACTTAAAAAAAGGAGCCTTTCTGTTGTGAAGATAAAGTCAAGCCTAAAAATACTTCCTTCTGATGGGAAGAGGATGCAGATTTAAAGAGGCAGTAGATGGAAGCACTGTATTTTCCTTAGGGGTTACTCATCTGTGGTTAGTCACCAATAGATTTTCCTTCTGCATTGGTGAGAGGCTGTAAATTCCAAGAGGAGAGTAGAGCTCAGAATATTTTCAAGAAGGTTTGGCCTTGTTCAGGGTTCTGCCTTGAGTCAGCACCCATTCACAACTCCAACCCATCCTATGTGCTGCCTACCAGAAGTGCAGAGAGATTCATGGAGGTCACCTGTGCTTCAGTAATTCATGTGGAGAGCACTTATACACCAAGCTGAGTTGTGGCAGTACAGGGTTCAGTCTAGGTTAGTCAGCAGAGTATTTACCCAACTCCCTGGATGTTATTTTGAAGCCATGGGGACAACCAACAATCCATAGCAAGAGGAAGCATGCTGGGAAGTTTGCTTTCAGGTGGAATTCTTCTCTTTTTCTAGGTTGAAAAAAAAAACCAAACCCAACCCCCCCCCAAAACCCACCACACCAAAAAAATCCCCAAACCCAAACAACCAGTAGTCCAGGCAAATCTATCACCTAGCCTCTCTGTGATGAGTGAGGAGGAACAGGTATCTTTAGATCCTGAGGCTGGAGGATATCTCTTCCCTCCTCGTGGCACATCAATTTCTCTACACATAGAGTTATGAAAAGGCCACCTGATTTGATTAAGTTCTGAGTTTATCTCACCTCATCTCAAGTGTCTACAAAGTCCATGTCTCCATAATAACCAGCTGTCTTCTTACAGGCTAAGGATTTGCAAGTAAGTGTCAATGAAATTTAGCACATGATCCAAAGGCATTCATACCAAAGGCATGAATCTAATTCAGACTGAGATATACCAAACCCTGAACACCACTGACTGTTTAATTCCTCCTCATTGACTGTACAGGTTTCCTTGTTAAAATGAGGACATTCAAATTAGATGACTCCTCTTCCCACCTCCTCTACTTCTAAAGAGCTCACAGGGGTACAAGGAGCCTGTGGCAAAACTTGCTTCTGAACTCCAGCACTGTAGGCTGCAAAATAAGCTGTCTTCATAGGACCAGGTTCTTGACACGTTATATCAGAGCTTGCATAACCCATCAGATCCACACGGGGCTTGAATTGTTCAGATGACTCCTGATAGCAAATGTAAATGAGATTTTTTTTACAGAGTCTGAGTTTATTCCCTGTATAATGACCTCAGCCTGGTGTGAGGTCAAATCTTGCTCATCACTGATTCAGGGAACAGGTACAGGGAAGGGATTGAGATTGCCTAGGGTGGATCTATTGGATCCCTGGATTTTTCCCTGGAAATTGTAGAGCATGGTCAGCTTTGGTACCAGCCTGAAGAAAGAGCTCAAGACCTCTGTTGACAGGGCCACAAGGGTTCTTCTCTGAGTTTCTACAGACACTCAGGGTACCAAAACTATGTGAGAGAAGAGAGGTGGGTCAACAGTTATGATCTGCTCTTCAAGGAGCAAGTGACACTGAGCTAGAAACCTGTTCGGAGCCTTACAGAACCAGCAGGGCTCAGGTGGGTAATCACTCACTCTTTGGCCACCACTTGGCCAAAATCCTGGAAATCAGCAGATGGAAGCACTGGGGTTTTCTTTCTTTTCTTCTTCTGTTCTCTTTCTCCACCCTTCCACTTTCCAAGGGGTCTTCTCCAGAAAAAGGAAGGAAAAATACCCTCAGGAGGGCTGGGACATGGCAGTGATGATGACAATAGCACAGGCATCCATGTCCTACATTGAAACACCATGCCTAATCCTAAGAACATTGACAGAAGAGAATATGCATACAGCATTAAACTTGAGTCCATCTGATGCAGACCCTGTCTTCAACAGCTACTGGGTGTGCATGCATCTAAAAAAGTCTGTGAAGCAATGTTAGGACAGTTCATCTAGTTTAACCCTACCAGTTTCTCATGACCCACAGTTAAATGTTCAAGCACCTTGAGTTCATTATAGATATGCAACTAATTATATCTGCTTGCAAATATCCTACCAGCCAAATCTCAAGAGCTGGGAGGACTCAGACTTCTATTTTATGTATTTATTTTTTTTTCCATTTTACCTTGCTGTGGTTTTCCTCTCCTATTTTCTTTTTGCTTCTGTGCACCACCCTTAAACTAGTTCCCACAGTCTGAAGTCCAACTCCCACTTCCTGCCTCAATCTAGATTCAAAGTTTTCCCCTCTTGCCTTCTCCAGCAATTTCTAATTTAACTCAGTGTTCAAGTTACTTCGTGTCAGGCCTTGACAATTTTGAAGGAGAAGAGAAAGAAAGAGAAAGAAGAAGAGAAGAGAGGAGAAAAAAAAGAAGAAAAAAAAAAAACCTTGTAAAGATTAGTTTCTCGAGGGGGAACAAAAAACAACAAAAAAAATCAGTCTGGAGGGAAAGTTTAATTAAAAAGAGCAGAGTTTTTAATTACCAGGGAAATCTACTTGAATGATTCATTTGCATAATCCCGACGGCAGTGGGAGAACAGGCAGGAACAAGATAAGGTTTCTTTACAATCCTTCTCTTGCTTTTCCCATATCTCTCCAAAAATGACTCTGATCCTTCACTCCTCCTCCCGCTCATTTCCTGCTACACTGTTGTCCCATCTGATTGCACATTTTGGCCTCAGGCTGCCTGCTTGTTTGGCTCTTCCCTTGTTATTATATGGTAAGTTTTGGTACAAATGATGCACCTTTTCTCCTGCTGGTGAGGTGTAACCAGTCCCTCCCTTCTTCCACCATACCCAGACTCTGTTGGATTGTCCTTGAAGGCTGAGCACTGGCATGCATCATCACTTGATGACATTCAGAGTGAGAGCAGAGAGAAATTTGTCAATAGAGGAGCCAGTCAGAAGGCGAAAACACCTTTAGCCAGCTCTGGTGGTCAGCAAAAGAATGACCCATGAAAATTAGATTGTCATGTCTCAAAAGAGGATTCTTGTCTAGACTAGGGTAGATGTGACAAGCTTTCCATACACTTTATCAACCACACATTCTTCTTACTGCCATTGTCAAACCTGTTGCAGTCACCTCCAGCATAGCACAGCAGCTGGCCAGGATCCCACTTGCATAAGATGTGGGGACACCAATGCTGCAGGATATGTTAGTGGCAGAGAAGGGAAGAAGGTGTGTACCTAATGGACCTCACTACCAGCCTTGTCCTCTACCTCCTACTTGGTGAGATCTTCAACAAGCTGTGGAGGATGGAGTGATGCGCTTCACTCCTAAGAGAGAAGTAGCAATATGTTTATTGATATAAAACAGTGATTTGACCAAGTTTGATACTAAATGAGACGGTGGTTTCACAAGATTTGATAGCAAGGTGCACCTGATTATTTACTGCATAGAGGACAGGGTCAGGGAAAACCACCAAGGAGACCCTCCAATTGAGTCACGAGGTTGAGAGTAGACCTCCTTGCTTTCTGGAGGAAACACATGATTGTAGGTAATTGTGGTCCACAAAATAAGCAGAATGGGAAAAGCTACCTTATATCCCAAGTAGGAAGGGCAAGGAGGTTAGTCATGTGGATGGAGCGATGATGTCTCACTTGTCTTCAAGGCAGATGAGGAGTTCTGGCTAATTTTATTTACCTGCATGGAGACAGTCAATTGCATAGGAAGAGGCAAGTGAAGGACATCAGCCCGGAGGTGGGAATGGAGTTCTCCCCACCAGACCACAGATAGACCCTAGGTACACCATAGTCCAAGAGTTGGGTGAGTGCTGAACTATACACTGTGCTCAGTGCTCCTCCAGACAAATCTGGATTTGTGCATGATCATAGAACTCAATGTTCATCGAGAGGATACATTTAACTCTCCTGGATCACAGAGCTTTGTCCCTGGAAGTCCCTCTTTCTCCCTCACTCTATGCTGAGCTACCTCCTCCCTTCCCTGCTTTGTAAGCCAGTAGGAAAATACATTTTCATGCTTTTGTTACAGCAGCTGTTGAAAAGGTCTTTTCTTGTTGCTCCTTTTGAGTCTCTGAAGTCAGAAAATTTATGGGAACCCTATGGCAAGAAAAGGGTTGTCCGACCTTTCCTCACTTCCTGACATCCTTAATATTAACATATGTTGGGGATGCTGGAAATTGAGAAGGAATGCAGCAGGTCAGATGACAAGCAACATATATCTGTACCTAAAATGTAAGAGAGAAAAAAAAAAAACAATCACTTTAAGAAACACAGAGAGGAGAAGACATAAGTTTAGAGAAAAAGGATAAGAATTATTGAGATCTAGGGAGGAGCAGGGGATATTGTTCATCTGGGTGTGCAAGGATCAGATGTGTCCAAATCAGGATGTCACCACAGAGCAGTTTATCCCTCCAACCCTCTCTGACCCACAGAACGGAGACGTGGGGAGTAACAGTTCAGTGTCTCTGTCTTCAGGCTGACAGACGAGATGAGAATTTGATGATGGATTTTTCTTGTTTAATTAAGATGAGGGGGTGAGAGGCACCACAGGAAACCACCAGAAAATTGATTTCTCCTCACATATCCACCTACACATGCATCAGGATGTGTGCAGCATTGTGTGTGGATGCCTAGAGAGCATATTTTGGGGGATCTGCATGTGTATCGTGCATGTGCTTCTGCACACAAAACCAGGCAAGGTTTGTAGGAAGAGTTAGTGCTACTTCAAAAATTAATGTAATATCTATATTTAAAATATATTGCGGATAAAAAAGAAAAGCAAAAGAATCTTTGGGGATAAACAAAACACCATGGGGTCTGAAACATAAGGATGTAAAGTGATGGTTGCCTCTATGTATTAAAGGAGGTGCACAGATATAGCAAGCCCTGTGTGTGTGAACATGATAAATTATGTGTGTGCATACAATTTATTTAAGGAAATGGCCTCAAGTTGTGTCAGGGAAGGTTTATATTGGATCTGAGGAAAAACTTCTTCACTGAAAGGTTAGTCAAGCATTAGAACAGGCTGCCCAGGGAGGTGGTGGAGTCACTTTCCCTGGTGGTATCTAAAAGACGGGTAGATGAGGTGTTGAGGGACATGGTTTAGAGGTGGAATTGGTAATGTTTGGTTTATGGTTGGACTTGGTGATCTTAAAGATCTTTTCCAACTACTACAATTGTGTGATACACTCACACACAGAAAATAAGAGTGCTCAGAGATCTCCATCAGTGCATGTGTAAGTCCAGTGCACGTGGCTTTAAGGAAAGATGTAGATGTTTTGAGGAAACAGGGATATTTCTGTCTTAACAGTCCGTGGGCAAACTGCAAGCTCCAAGTACGTACGTGTGAGTGCAGTAAGCCAGGATGACTTGTTCCAGGCTGTGAGGGGGAGGTAGAACCCTGCACACAAGCGTGTATCTGTAGAGACTGTGGTCCACGTATGTGTGTGGTGAGCAGCAGACACATGGATGGCTGTGCCTTCCAAGCCCCCTGCATGCACGAGTGCAGTAGGCAGCAGGTGGGTTTGCTTACGTGTTTCTGTGGGTATGATTCAGGCATCTGCATTTACTTTATAAGTGTAAGTGAAGTGTGTGTACAGTAAGCAGAAGTTTTTATTGATGGCTGGGCTTGCTGCAGGTGTGTAAAGAACTAGCACAGGCTGTTTGTGCATGGGTTTGTGTCTGGGTGGATGGATGCCCTCACCACAGCATGCAACAGAGGAGAGAGAAGGAGACTTCTGACCTTTGCAACGTCTTGAGATTATTTATGATAATGAGTAATTCCCAGTTTGACCTGCATGGACTGCTGGAGAAGGGAAAAATGAGAAAACTAGAAGGGAAATTTCAGCTACCTAGAAAACATCAGCTGCTAGCAGTGCACTGCAACTGGCAAAGTGTTGCAGGGACCATCGGATCCTGTGCCCAAAACCAGATCCTGGAACTGAATTAATATTAATAACATGTGGAATATCAGGAACTGGGATCCAGAGAGGAGCTGGGTAAATAAATTTGTTAATGGTGTAACTGTGTCCTGCACGTTCCCCAACAGATTCACTGGCCATATGTGGTGTGTTGACCTTGGCTGAACACCAGGTGCCCACGAAGCTGCTCTACCACCCCCCTCCTCAGGAGGATGGGGAGGGGAGAAAATAAGATGGGAAAAAAACCCCAAACTCGTGGGTTGAGACAAAGGCAGTTTAATAGAAACAAAGCAAAGCCACGTGTGTGGAAGCAAAAGACGAACAACTTATTTATTCTCTACTTCCCATCAGCAGGTGATGTCTGGCCACTTCCCGGGAAGCAGGGCTTTGTATACGTAGCAGTTACTCCAGAGGATATATGTTGTAAAATAACGAATGCCCTCCCTTCCCTCTCTGTTCTTCTAGCTTTTATTTCTGAGCAGACATTGTAGGGTATGGAATATCCCTTTGGTCAGTTTGGATCAGCTGTCCTGGCTATGTCCCCTCCTAAGATCTTCCTCAGTCTACTGGTTAGGGGAAGAAATGTTGGAGAGAAAACCTTGATGCTGTGCAAGCACTACTACTACTACTACTACTACTTGGCCAGCAGGTCGAGGGAGGTGATTCTGCCCCTCTGCTCCGCTCTTGTAAGGCCCCACCTGGAATACTGCTTCCGGTTCTGGAGCCTCCAACACAAGAGAGACATGGAACAGCTGGAGGAGGAGGGCCACCAGGATGATCTGAGGTCTGGAGCACCTCTCCTATGAAGACAGGCTGAAAGAGTTGGGGCTGTTCAGCCTGGAGAAGAGAAGGCTCCAGGGAGATCTTATAGCAGCCTTCCAATACCTGAAGGGGCTACAAGAAAGCTGGGGAAGGACTTTTCATAAGGGCAGTTAATGGCAAAACAAGGGGAAATGGGTTTAAGCTGAAAGAGGGGAGGTTTAGATGAGATATTAGGAAGAAGTTGTTCACTGTGAGGGTGGTCAGACACTGGAACAGGTTGCCCAAGGAAGGTGTAGATTCCCCCTCCTTGGAAGTGTTCTTGGCCAGGCTGGATGAGGCTTTGAGTAACCTGGTCTAGTGGAAAGTGTCCCTGCTGATGGCAGGGGGATTGGAACTAGATGATCTTTAAGGTCCCTTCCAATCCTAACCATTCTATGATTCTATGATTCTACTGAACAGTAACCAAAACACTGGTGTGTTACCAACACCTTTTTAGCTACTAATACCAAACAGAGAATTAACTCCATCTCAGCCAGACCTAATACGCCATCATCCTACACTACTAGAGCTATAGCTTGGGTAGCAGAGCTCAAGTTTTCAGTTCTCCAATGCCATCCTATAATTTCCCCAATCAAATATTATCCAATCTTTCCCCTTATCTATTTCCCATCAACTTCTTCCTCTTGCTTTTTCCTGTTTTCTGTGCTATCTTTAGCCTTCATCCCATGACTATCTGCTCTGCCTCCCTGCAATGCAGATAAGCGCTCTCCTCTGCTCAGACAGGTATTTCACAAAGCAACTTAGACACTAAAGACCTTGAACCTCTTTTCAAATGTAGCTGAGAACAACCAAGAGGATGAACAGCTATTAGAGACTGACACAAACAGCTGCCCAGGTGTACCTCGTGTGTTTCCCTTCTTCATCAGGAAATCAGGCTGCAGATGCAGCCAGTCATTAGCGATACACTGAAATTAATTCTGACTTAGTGGTTAAACATCTGAAGCAAAATAAACCTCCACCAAGCCTGCTCTTGCAGTCTCAGCATTCATGACTATATTTCTGCAATTATAGATCCCTTTGCAATGCTCCCTCTTGCATGAGGCTCATGGTTATGCCATTCCTGACATTAAATCTCATCTCAGACATCCCTCAGATAAAAATCTCTCCTTTTGTATTAAGTAGAAAATCACAGAATCGTTTGGTTGGAAAAGACCTTTGAGATCATCAAGTCAAACCGTATCTGTCCACTGTTAAACCATATCTCTGAGCACTTCATCTACCCATCTTTTAAATTCCTCTCCTCTCTTAGTTTAAAACCATATCCCCTCGTCCTATCACTATCTACCCATGTAAAAAGTTGCTGTTGTGCAGATAAATTATCCTTTGAGAATTATGCAGGAAATCCCAAAAGAAGGTTTTTTTCTTGTGTGTAAGCAAGAAGAAAAAACTTAAGTCAGGCTAGATATCACCTTTCATGGAGTCAGGGGGAATATCTAGGTAGGAGCTCGACACTTCCTTCTCTTCATCAAGACTTTTGCTTTTCAGCCAGCCCATTTTTCACCCATACAGACAGCATAGGAAGGTCCACTCCTTTCAGTGTGTTGTATTCTGATCCTTGAATATACTTTTGCATTTATAGCCTATTTACAAGAGAAACTAAAGTGTCCTGTTCCCTTTCCTGTTCTCCCTGAATTCTTGGAAGCTGGTTCCTCAGGGTTCTCATCTCTATTTTTGAAAAAGCTTGCAATGTTTCTGACAGTCACAGTGGCCGTGTGACAGCTTGTTTTCTAGGGGATGTTTTAGAACCAAAGAAGATGATGCTCCAGTCAATACAAGTGATAATCACTCTGGGCAACAGTTAAACTTGATAATGGTTTCCAAAGACTTCATATAGTTGCTAAAACTCATCAAACTGACACAGTTCAGGCAAAATGATCTATGAAGTCCAAAACTGATGTAATGTGGGACAACAGAAATGAGATGGTAATTATCAGCTGGTAAGCCTGAGCATCAATTCCATACAAAATAGTGAAAACAGTGTTACTAGTTGCAATCAATAAAGAACCAGAGGGTCAGAATACAATTAATGTCAGTCAATGTGCTTTTATGGCAGGGGTCCTTGTCAAGCCAGATTGATTATGTTTCTGATGAGATAACAAGATCTGTGATACTGGTAACCACATCAGTGTAAGACTTTTCTAAAGGGTTTGATTCATTTTCAGCAGTCTGATTTTTTTATTTATATTTTTTTTAATAAAAATGAGTAATATAAATACCAAATCAATTAATAGCTGGTAAAATGACTAATCTCAAAAAGAGCTTGTCGATGGCAATTATCACTGAAGCAGGTTCTGCAAGAACTATTCAACATTATTATCAATGATTTGGAATAAAATAAAGAGTAAGAATAAAGATAATAATAAAATCGTTGCTGACGTTTCTAAAAGACAATTATTGCCTCTCATTAGGGCAGTGATTCTACAAAGAGATCTGAATTGTTTGAGACATTTGACCAATTCCAAGATGAGTCAAGTTAGCCCATCTGAAGGCAAGTTTTTATATCCAGAAAAAAAACAATGCAGACCAACTAATCCAAATAGGAATGCCACTCACTAAATGAGAAATTCTAAAGGATTTAACCTCCAGGGTGGACAGAACAAACAATTCAACGTGAACTGCTTTCCTAGATTAAATGTAAAACAAAAAGTACGTATGTGATGGACTAGATGATCTCCAGAGGTCCCTTCCAACCCCTACCATTCTGTGATTATTGAAGGATTAATTAAATTAATTTCGTCCATACACATAGTATGGGTGAGATTTATACTGGAAGAGTGTATTTTAAAACCCTGCAAGAGATAAAAAGAAGAAAGTCCAAAAAACCAAACAAAATTTTTTGTTAACTGACAAAAGGTTTTCAGAATCTGTTTGGTAAATGGAAGGTTAAGAAGTACCTTGGTCACTTTGCTGAGCAAAAACAAGACACTATGTGTTACTTAAGAAAAGTCAGATGAGACAAATATTAGGAAAAAAATCAGTGGCTGGACATTAAAGCATCACAAACATGGGTTTGTGCAGATAAATTAGCTGGATATACATATTTCTATTCTGAATATTTGTATCATGTTTCTCATTTGATACGCTCTCATCCATGGATCTGCATTCACTCAGCAGACACTGATCTCAACAGCAGGAGAGATTAATCCCTGGTACCTAACACCATATGGCCGATTCAGGTGTTAGGTCTTTCCTGATAAAGCAAACTGGGGCTGAAGCACTGTTTTGTGACAGTCCACATGGTCTAATTGTTAGTACACTCTTGGCACAATTTTGGTCAAGCCAACTAGCACTTTTCTAAAAAGAGTCAGGACACATACTGCGGAATATTGAGGTCCTGTGGCTGTTCCAAATGTGATATGGATGAAACCAACCTTCACACAGGAGAAGGGAGCATAGTCACATGGATGTTAGCTGAGATACCTTGTGCCATTTTGCATTAGAGCCATGGAAAGAACAGACCCTGTTCCTTTGTGATTTATCAGGACAAGCATAAATCCAGCGATAATAGAATAAGCCATCTTCTCAACAATGAATTAGCTGGCTTTCTGCTGCTCTTGAATCAACCATCCATGGTCTGTATGATGCACTCTGCAGATGGCTCTCAATAATATGGAACTAGTGCAAACTTTTTTCATAACATTTATTTCCTTTTACTTTGTGATTTCCAGAAAACTGGGGGAAGATGTCTGTGGATCTATGGAGTCCTTCTCCAGCTCCATGTAGTGTAGTCAGAAAAGTAATATATACACATCTCAAAAAAATTCAACCAGAATTAAACCCGAAGTCAGTGAGTAATTATTGTTGCAAACTGATCAAGAAAATGATATTGCTTAAGAGGAACCATCAGAGTGGTCTTCATGTTTAGCTCAAGTAGAATGGAAATAGGGATTTAAATGTGTTATCTCATGGTGGCTGGTTCTGGTCACTCTTCCAGTGTCAATCTCCTGTTCTGGAGGAAATTTTCTTTAGATCTTGGTAACAACCTTGCCAGTTATCCTAATACAGACAGTGAAAATTAATTAAGTCTATTCATGTTGCCAACTGACTGGCCATGTTTGACCTTGTCTACTATAAATGCAGGTTATGATATTCAACCATTTCTTACAACATTGAGAAGACGTCTCTGTCCTCCAGGGCAATCACTGAAGACACCTGCCTTTTGGAAACCATCATGCTTATCATTTATGTGTATTATTCAAAGCAGTTCCTTCTATCAGCTGGCAGAGTAATTTTAATCACCTGGCATATGTCACATATCTCAAAAATGTAGAGTGAATTCCATTAAATGGATGAAGTTTTACAAATAAATATTGAGTGAAATACTTGTATCAGAATACAGACATTTACATTTTTTTGTGTACTTTTACTCACATAATTCTGTGCTTCAGAAGTGAATGAAATAAATTAATGATTTTCTCCCCAAACTAAAATGTATTAGGGAAGTTTTTGTGAAGGTAAGACAATAAAATGCAGAGTCTAAATATTGCCTGTGGATACCTGCTTTCTGAGTAGCTAGGAGACCTCTGCTTCCAGCTCGTTTCTTCTCATGACACAAAACTCACATTTCAAATTGTAAGGGACCAGATCTCAACTCCCTGAGTACACTTCGCTTTCAAATCATTGCAATCACCTTCCTTTCTCTTTTTCATCCACAAGTTCCCAAAAGCAGATGCTCAGGAGGTTTTCCAGTGTGGATTCTTCCATTTCATTAGTAACAAAAGTTGTTACTTCCCAAAAGGTCCAGGTGTGACATATCTTCAAAATTTGAGTGTGCATAAATTAACTGCAAAGAGCTTATTTTGGCTCTGTTTAACTTGCACTTAGATGCCTAAAAGCTCCCTCCTAACAACTGTCCTGATTACAAGATCAGTCTGTAGTCTCTATGCCAAATGCCAGCCAGGAACAGAAATCGTCAAGAAAAGAGCAGACAAACATTGTCATGAATAGCTTAGAAACAGCTGTTCTTGCCTTTAGGCCTTCACTCTTAGGAATAAGTGACCTGGTTTACTCAGCTCTTCTTTTTAAGGTTTATATCCTTATGTCTGGTGTTAATTGATGCATTTGGAACTGTTATTTAAACTCGGTTAAAGTTAATATTAGTTATTAATTACCTCTTGCTTTGCTGCAGCTATTATATTTGTCAGTAGAATTGTCTAAAGTGGAGACAAATTATGCTAATTCTTTTGTGGAAGTGATTAGGCAGGGGTTTTGTTCTATTTTTACTTTGTTTTAGGAGGATTGTTGGGGGTGGTTTTTTTGGTTTGTTGCTTTTTTGTTCCAGACACTGATTTTGCTGAACCTCTAAAACATTAACTTGGCATGCTGTCTTCAAATAGCTTTGCAAAGAGGATAAAGATGGAAATAAATAGACATATGGTGCACATGAGCCTAATTCATGCAAAGTTGCTCATCCTGGGCAGATGGAAATGGATGTTTGACTACCTTGCTTAGAAAGCTGCCTTAAAACCTACCTTCTTTTTATTTTCGCTTTGTCATCAGCTTGGCTAATGAGCAGCTCCAAGGCAACTTTTCTTGCTGCTCAGACTCCTGTGCAAATTAATTTTCTAGTCGTGTGTCCTCCTTGCCCCTCCTCTCCCAATCCATTTGTGAGTTTAGATGACAGATCGATTACTTTTATGGCAGCAAATGTAAAGTATGCCCAAGCTGTTCCCAGTGTTAGTGCAGAAGAGGTTAGTCTGATCTAGGAGACATAGAGAAAGAGGAAGGAGAAACATAAATGCACCTGAGACTTCTCCAATACCCAATGGGTTATTCTTTTAGCTCTTTCTCCATCATCAGTGGATCTACCAAATTCTATCAACTTGATTTTTTTTTTTCCCCTAGCATTTCTAGATATTCTGTCTGAAATTATGACTCTGCACCAGGCACTGTTCATGTCAAATTGTTAACTGCCTGGAACTTAGAGGAATTTTTCAGGAACTCATCCTTCCTTTGTCTTCTTTTTATTTTTTATTATTTCATTTTTTTATTTATCTTTTTCTGTTGTCCTTTTTCCATTGTATCACTGATCCATCAGACAGTGGCACTTTGATCATCGCATAAAGGCTTAAAGTCAGTCAACAGACTCATGCCAAATGCTCATTTTATTAATCAGCTTTCCACTGGGAATCAAAAGGAAAGACACTGGATCAAAGAGAGTGTATCCTGGAGTACTCACTCCACCAAAACCCTCTTCTGCAAGGGTCCGTAAGACTGAATTCTCAGACCCTAAATTAACTGAAGACTTGAGCAGGACCAGGTGCCATCTGGTTATTTAAATCTTTAAAAGTAATCCTCATTAGAATGTCCTTTAACCACAGACCACAACAATTCAGATATCTGGCTAGTATTTTGAGAAACCAAAGCCCTCAAGGAGGAAAAAATACTTTCCTACTTTAGTTATATCTTATCTTTTTATGTATTTTCCTCTACACAGAGGTTTAGAAGTATTTGTTCATCAACTTATACAAACTGGGGCTTTCATCTTCCCTCCCGGTGAAAAATAAATAACAAAATTATTATTGAATCAATAAATATCTTTGTGCAATATTATATATTCAATGGTATATCAAAACAGAAGAATACTAAATCCTAATCTGTTCAGAGGAAAACAGTCCTAAAATTCACTACTCATCACAGTGCTCTCTTTATGTTCTAATCTGCCTAGCAGATGTCCTCACTCCAAAGCTGCTTAGATTTGTCAGTGATAGGCTTGTGGGGCTTGCTTCTGTCTTTTTTGTTTTGTTTTCCCTTCAAAGTTCAAGGAAAAATGTTTGCTGTCAGCATTTGCTAAATGTGAGTACAGCTGAAATTTCCACTACAAGCTAAGGAGCTTATAGAGCAGAGCGTGTGTGTATTTCTGCTCTATAAGATAGATGATATGGGACTCAGTTGGAGTAGGTGTATTCTTCAGCATTATAGCTCCACATTAGTTGGGCAATGAAATCTATAGATAAATTCCCTCTATGTCTTTCCATCTTGTCTGGAGAGAACAGGCCTGAATATTTTAGAAGGAAGGAATTTTCTTTGCTCAGATCTTGGGTACCATCAGAGGAGACTTTTATGAGTCTCATAAAAATAGTCCAACCTATCTCAGAGCAGTAGAGCTTGAGCTAAGAATGACTTTATTTCATGCTTTGTATGGAGGTAAGTGAAACCTTGTGCTTCTCCATGGTGCAATCCAGCCTTGAGACTGCACGACCAATGTAGAGCTTTTCAACACTTACCTGGATTTAAGAGAGGCTATTAACCATCCCACTGTTGTGCATCTGTGACTCCATCAGAGGAATGCTCACCAGCTACAAACAGGACTGACATTTTCCTCTGTCTTCATCTATACACATATTGAGCACTGGATTTACATGGGATACTGGTGACTGAAAAGAACACCAACAACCCTATTTTGAGGCATTAATTTCTTTTCATGACTTCCCCTTACATAGAATCATATGATGGTTTGGGTTGGAAGACACATTTAAAGGTCATCTAGTCCAAGCCCCCTGCAGTGAGCAGGGACATCTTCAACTAGATCAGGTGGCTCAGAGCCCCAACCAACCTGACCTTGAATGTTTCCAGGGATGGGGCATCTACCACCTCTCTGAGCAACATCTACCAGTCTTTCACCACCCGCACCGTAAAAGATGTGTTCCTTATATCTAGTCTAAATCTCCCCTCTATTAGTTTCAAACCACTACCCCTTGATCTGTTGCTACAAGCCCAGCTAAAAAGTTTGTCCTCATCTTTCTTACAGGCCCCCTTTAAGTATTGAAAGGCTGCAATAAGGTCTCCCTGGAGCCTTCTCTTCTCCAGGCTGAACAACCCCAGCCCTCTCAGCCTTTCTTCACGGGAAAGATGTTCCAGCCCTCTGATCATTTTTGTGACCTCCTCTGGACCTGCTCCAACAGGTCCATGTCTGTCTTGTGCTGAGGACCTAAGAGGGGGGTCCTGCAGTGGGACAGGTAGGACACAGTACTGCAAGTGGGGTCTCACCAGAGCAGAGTAGAAGGGCAGAATCCCCTCCCTTGACCTCCTGCCCATGCTGCTCTCTATGCAGCCCAGGATATGGTTGGCCTTCTGGGCTGCAAGTTCACATTGCCAATTCACACCCAGCTTTTCATCCACCAGTACCCCAAAATCCTTCTCCGCAGCACTGCTCTTCACCCCCCAGCTTGTATTAATATCTGAGATTGTCCCAACTCAGGTACAGGACCTTACACCTGACCTTATTGAATCTCACGAGGTTCACATGGGCCCACTTCTCCAGCTTGTCCAGCTCCCTCTGGATGGCTTCCCAACCCACAAGTGTGTCAACCACACCACTCAGCTTGGTGTCATCAACAAACTTGCAGAGGATGCATTGATCCCTCTGTTAATATCTTTCCTGAATGCCTCCTCTTTTTCTTGTGTTCTGTCGACTTCTTTCCCACCTGCCTGCACCCAGAGATGGAGAGTGGAACTCAAAAGCTCCACTTTATATTTGGATATGCTTGAGGATGACTGCAGGATTTGAGTTTTCAGAAAGGAAAACAGGCATTAAGAAGTGAATCCACTGCTCTTGCTCCTCAACATACCTCTTTCCTCCTGAACACTAGAGGAGTCCTGGATGCATCCACTCTCCTTCCTACCACTTTCCCTTAAATCATGGTCCATCCTCCTTCTACCCTGCCTACACCTTCTCCAGCTACTGCTAGATCCTCTTGCATATCTATCTTCTCATCCTCCTCACAAAAATGGTACAAACAGTATAATTCTCTTAATTTTGAACCTCTCTGTTGAGAAAACACAGTATAGTAAGCTGAAAGCTATTTTTCAGCTGACACTTCAGCTCCTGAGATCTGTGTCTGTGAATGTTACCCAGATGGAAGGGGGGGTCACGTTCAGGTTCAATAACAGGAGAGATGTTACCTTTTGTGTAATCTCCAGCAGCTGCTTTTACAAGCTGCTTTGTTTTGAAGCTATTATAGTTTGATTTTTGTGGCTGGGCTTGTTGATATGTTTCCTCAGTTCCTTCCACTCAGTGGGCATTATTCCAGCCTCAAGATGCCTCCACTAATATCCCTTCTTCTCCCTCATCAAATTCAAGCTTTCCAAGAAAGATGAAAGAAGCAACTATACATTAATGTACACAACAGTGTTTCATATGTATTTTTGCTTCCACGTCCTTACCTAATGCTGCCTGTGTCCTCTCCTTTAATTAATACCATTAGATTCCCAAACTGTCAAATCATGAGTCTCATGCAGCTCCCTGTCCACTACTGGCAGCACAAGAGTTTGGAAAATGAGGAACAGAGCAGCAACCCCTCAAATATCCTTCAGGGCATGGCTATTTTGCAACCATACTTGCCATCTACACTTGAGGGAGAAAAAGATAGATTGGTTCACCAGCTTAATAGTTGTAATATTACTGAAAATATATATGCAAAAGGAAAAGAGAGAATTGTCTCGTCTATTAGTTGTTTTTCTAATGTCCCTTTATCATGTTCACTAGGTTCTTGAGCTGCCACTTTTTTGCTGAAGCCCCTCTCAACTGCAATACTGTGCATTGACTTCTCTGCATCACATGCCACAGGGCACACAATACATTAATTTTGAAATGACTGTACCAGCTTCATCCCCATTTTACAGTAGCAGGAAGTTGATTTGCTCCCTCTTAGGGGAATTAAGTCTTTTACCTTTCACCTTATGCTTACTCTTTAGACCCTCAAATGACTGATGTGTCATGGGTTGGAAAGGAAATTACTCACTGCTGACTAAGGATGCAAAGACAGAATGTGTTTCCAAGATATAGTGTGGAGAAAGAGCAGTAGTCATTCAGCAAAGGATAAGAACATCTCTCCTATGAGGACAGGCTGAGAGAGTTGGGCTGTTCAGCCTGGAAAAGAGAAGGCTTAGGGGAGACCTTCTAGCTGCCTTCTAGTACCTGAAGGGGCCTACAAGAAAGCTGGGGAAGGACTTTTCATAAGGGCAATTAATGACAAAACAAGGGGAAATGGGTTTAAACTGAAAGAGGGGAGGTTTAGATGAGATATTAGGAAGAAGTTCTTCACTGTGAAGGTGGTGAGACACTGGAACATGTTGCCCAGAGAAGATATGGCTGCTCCTCCCTGGAAATGTTGAAGGCCAGGCTGGATGAGGCTTTGAGCAACCTGGTCTAGTGGAAGGTGTCGCTGCTGATGGCAGGGGGGTTGGAACTGGATGAGCTTTAAGGTCCCTTCCAACCCAAACCATTCTATGTTTCTATGATTCTATGAAGATACACAGATAAAAAACCTCATAGACAGTGGGAGATTTTCAGCACAGCTCTACAAAAACCTCTGTCACTGTCCTTAAAACAGTCTTCTCTTCTGAGGCATCAAGGTGGTTATTCTAGCACCAAGGTGCCTGCTCATTTGTTTGTTTTCTAAGGCAGCATCAAATGTTTAGTGGATTCGTGTAAGTCCAGCAATGAAAATTATTTTGTAAGTTAGCACTTAGAAAATTTTAAAGTTAATCTTTATCTCTGATCAGGGCAAATGGGGAGGATAACCAAAACCTTGAAAAGGTAAAATGAAATGGAGGCAGGAGGAAAACTTAAGGCATTAGAAGTATCTATGTGGCTTGGGAAAATTCAAGTTAATACTTGTAATTGCATTTCTTGGGAAAAATATATTTTCTTCATGGATTTTTAAGGGCTCAGATACATGGCCAAGCTAACCTGGATTCACATAGAGCTGTACTCCATTTTAGGAGGTAAAGAGAACCCAGATGCCTTTGCTCTAAGATGAGGGTCCCTACATGGACAGTAGCTAAAGCCCAGATGATGCCCAGCAAGTGGTTGTGCATAGTAACTTTAACCTGTGCTTGAGCTTTGATCTTTAAGCATATAAGAGTGAAAAGAAGAAGAGGGGAGGTTGTGTGTGCCCCTGGAGTTTTAGCAGATCAAACCATTTCAAAACCTTTTTATTCCTAACTCAAAAACCTTTGGCTCCTTTTTGATGATGTCTTTGGTTTGAGCAAACATATGAGCTTTGTCCTTTGAGTTGGAAAGGTTTCCTCCCTTCCCAGTCATTTGGCATGAAATGGTATCTGAAGGTTATTATGATTTTTTTTTATTATTATTAATTTTTTTTTGGTGATAAATCAGAGAAAGTTCTTGCTGGAGAAATCCCTTTAGTCTGTGTATAATAAAGCAAGGAGCTCTTGGCTGTCACTTGCCCTCTGGCATTTTTCAATGGCAGGAAAGAAGGAAGAGAAATGAGCACAACCTTTGGATTGGAGCAAGTCCTCAGCTTCCAGTGGAAGCTACTTCATGTTATTCAACTGTCACCAGGGGGTGAATATAACAGCTTGTTGCTTTTTTTCCTGCCAGAGTCTTCCCTGGAGAATGGCTCGTAGCTGTTCTTTGGAGCTCCTGGCTAAAAATAAATGCAATTTGTAGAGGCAATTTATATTCTACTAACCCTGCTGCAATGCTCCGTGCTCTCACTATGTAACTGGCTGGTTTTCCTTCTCAGCACATTGCACATACCACATAGTGGAATAATCTCACACAATGCCAGGGCTAGTACAGCTCATAATGACGATGACACATTACATATAAAGCCAGTGCTGCACTCTTTAGAGTCATGTTGTGAAATAATTGCAGTAATTCTCCATCACAGACAAGGTTAATTAGTGTTGCATACCCTTCCACTTTTCCAATTTTCTTCTTCAGCACCAGGAAAACAAACTGATTCTTGTGTGAATTGCAAATATTTTTGTCCCCAGTGCAGCAAACAGTTTTCTAGAGCAGTCTTAATTTGAATTGGTGGGATTATTCCTTGGTTGGAGACTTTTCAGGGTCAGCTCTAGATCTAAGTAGAAGAAGGAAGAACCTAAGGAAGTAGCATGGTCATTGTCCATGCCTACATTGTTTATTGAATTTTGCTGTTGCTGCCGAGGGAGAAGTTGGGCAAATGGGATGGGTTTTGGTGGGATGCACTCTCTGACTGAGCTCTCTCCCACCATTTAAAGGCAGGTAGACGAGGTGCTTAGGGACATGGTTTAGAGGTGGAATTGGTAGTGTTAGTTTTATGATTGCACTCGGTGATCTTAAAGGTCTTTTCCAACCACTACAATTCTGTGATTCTGTGATTCTCTCTCCCTACAGCAGCAGAAGAAACAAGCCTTGTTCTTTAGAGCTCCCCATTCACACTCTGCTCTCCTTCTCCTCTATTTCCTTTTCTTTTTCCCAAGACTGAAGACAGCAGATACACATAAATCTTTAGGACATGGTTTTGTTTTTTTTTTTCCTTTGTTACTAACCTGAAAGTATCCAGGTATCTTCAAATCTGTCATTTAGAAACTTTACTTTCTGTCTTGTAGGATTTTACCCCATTGCCTAATCATTTTCCCTCATAATGTCTCTCAAGGTTAATCTTTTTATATCATTCATGCCCATTAAATATGTTGATTTTGTCCTGTATTTTCCTTTTTTTCCTGGTTTGTTTTGTTTGTTTGGGTTTTTTTGGTGGGTTTTGTTTGTTTGTTTGTTGGTTTGGTTTTTTTAAATGTTATCCTGCAAGCCCTCCATGTCTCTGTCTTGAAGAGACATTTTCAGTCCTGACAGGAGAGCAGGGTAGGGAGTTGGACAAGCAACTTGCTAAGCACTTTGCTGAAGTGTTTATTATTACTGAAACCAGTCTTGCTCCTAATGAGTTCCTGTGTTATACATCTGAATGTCAGCTGTGCTTTCAGGGAACCAGGCTGCCATTCATCACTGGTTAATCTTTCCTTAATGGGCAGCATGTGAGGAGCAGCCACCAGGAGAAGTAGGACCATTAATGGGACAGCAGAGATGAAATGGAGGAGCTAAACTGAAAGGCATCATTAAGTGTATGGGCAGCCCAAGGAGAGAAGTTTTCTTAATATCCCTGCTATCATGCTATCTGTCAAAGCTGGATCATCTCTCACCGAGTGAGGTTTCAAGTCACCCACACATGCTCAGGTTCTGTGAGAAAGGTCTTTTTTTTTTCTTCTTCTTTTTTTTTTATAGCTGAGCATATAGGAATATTTGTGCAGTCATAAAATAAAGGAATATTTTATAGCCTCTATTAATAAAAAGGCTGCACTTGACATAAAAGAGAGGACAGCAGATCATGCCAAATGGCTTGGCAAGCCCTGAGGCACTTCCAAGTCTGGTCATTGCAACACTTAGCTAAATTAACAAGGGAAAGTTTCAAACCTAGAGTTTTTCCTACTGCAGGTAAAGATTTACTGGGTGTTAAATACCTACTCAACACTGTTTCTCACTTTGGCCAGAAGCCATGTCTTTTATAGGCCAAGGGAAAGAAAGGGATGATTCTGCTTTACCCTTTCCTTGCTGGATTTCTATGGTCACCCTTTTGTCCATAAAAAGATCCACACAGGCTGAGGAAAAAACAGGGCTATAAGGAGATATCTCTGCATCACGATCCCTATATAAACTGGTCTTCCTGTTCCCTGCTTTTCTCAGGTGTTTTTTCTTGTGCAGAAGCAGAATTGCACAAACCCTTCTCTCCTCAATGGGTTTTAGATGGTGCAACCTGTGCTTCAGGTGGATTTATTCAGCAGGTGTAAATCTTCCTTTTGGGACAAGAGTAAATTGAGTGGGCAGTTTTCATAAGCTAAACTGAGTTGTCTTTTGTTTTTTTGTTTTTATGTTTTCCTTCATGAGAAAAAGTGCAGAGTATTTATGAAAGGAATGTAAATTAAATGAATAAATAAATTTTTTAAAAAAAACTTAAAAATACTGTCTCTGCACTGAGAAGAAATACCTTTCTAGTCCTCCAATTCTTGGGCTCATTTTGATTCCCAAACTTTGGCTCTCTCTTCACAAATCCTGGTTCTCCAGAGAGGTGTAAATTCTCTGAAGCTATTTTCTTCCCTTCCTCATACATTTACTTCTGATTCCTTCTGACATATCCCCACTGAACAAATTATATACCCAGTAACCAGGCCAGGGTATCATGTTCCTGTATTATCCAAGCTGGTTCAAAATCCCATTTCGTTTCACATTTTTATTCTTTTTTATTCTGAGGTAATCTGATTAGTAAAGTGGCTTTTCTTCTGGCTGGAGGCACTACACATCCTGTCTGGGACCACAACCAGGGACAACATTCAAACAAGGAAAAGAGGCAAGGAAATTTGAATTTATCTCTCGGGCCAAACTACATCACCAGCCTTTTATTGAAAAAAAGATTGAACCAATAAACAAAGTCTTTTGTCCATAGAAAGAGCAAACACTGGAGTATAATGAATGTAGTAGAGTTAACAGTCAAAGTCATTGCTGCTTGTCAGCATCTTGTGAATCTGGGTCACATCATGCAGAAGTGCACACCTTGTCGTTAAGCCATCAGCGTCATGAATTCACGAGAGGAATCAACACTGCTAATTAAATTTGGGTATCATCCCGCTCTTCAATCCAGTCTTGCCTATGTTCACATTGGTATGCAGAAGCTTCTAGTCAGATAATATCTTAGCCAGAGCCCTGGAACTCTTTGAAGATGGGAAGTCTGAGCACACTCAACTTCTCTTACAGGTTAAGTTCTCATTGAACCTAAGTGCATAAATCAGGGACAGATTTGGCCCAGTCAACCAACAAATCTCAGCTCTTCCAAGGCATATGTTGAGCTATTCTTAGGCATGCTGTCGACACTTTGGGCACAAAGGACAAACACTCAAGATATATGCATGGAGAAAATATAGGACATAGGGCTTGATTTACTTCATTCCACCCTGAGCTTATTCTTCACCATATACTGTAAAGAGACTGAACAGCACAAAGTGAGTGAACAGAACTGCTGCAGTGTGTTGGCTGTTATTTTTTATATTTTATTTATACTGCTGGGTCCATGAGGTTTTAGCATTTGTGTAAGAGATTGGTTTGCATTTGTACTTGTGAATCCTCACAAAATTACTGTGTTGCTTTCTCATAAAACATACAGAATTAACCAAAAGATTCATGGGATATTCCTGGGCAGACACAAAAAAACACCACTAGGTACATTTTGTAGTATTTTTAAATGGAAAAGTAAATTAAACTGATTACATAAACCTTTTTAAATCCTTTGAAAGAAAACCTTTTGTGTGTGTACGTATTAAATCAGAGTATGGCCTTTTGAATTAGAGCTGGTTAAAGCACTAATTTTGAGAAAATGGGAACAAGAAAGAGTTTCTAAATGAATATGACCATGTTGAGATGTGTTCTATTTTCAATCTTCTACCAACTCATATAGACATAAGTCTCTGTCCCAGCAAGGCTCATGACTGGAGTAGCAGAAGGTGGTATACGTTAGCACCAATGCAGGTTGACAGAAAGGAGAGGAAGGACCTCTCCTTGGGTAGGGACTTTTCACAAGGGCAACTAATGACAAGACAAGGGGAAATGGGTTTAAACTGAAAGAGGGGAGGTTTAGATTAGATATTAGGAGGAAGTTTTTCACTGTGAGTGTGGTGAAACACTGGAACAGGTTGCCCAGAGAAGCTGTGGATGCCCCCTCCCCAGAAGTGTTTGAGGCCAGGCTGGATGAGGCTTTGAGCAACCTGGTCTAGTGGAAGGTGTCCCTGCTGATGGCAGGGGGATTGGAACTAGATGATCTTTAAGGTCCCTTCCAATCCAAACCATTCTATGATTCTATGATTCTATGACCCTAGCTTGGAGTTTCCATGGTGGCAACGCTCAAAATCATTGAAGATGTGTTTAAAAGTGAGGCAATGCTGGTGGAGCAGCATGAAAGCCTGGGTTTGGAGTAAGACAGGCTTCGGGACTTCAGGGATCTTCTGGAGAGAGTCCAGTGGAGGGCCAGAAAGATGATGAGGGGTCTGGAACATCTTTCTTATGAGGAAAGACTGAGAGAGCTGGGACTTTTCAGCCTGGAGAAGAGAAGATTGAGAGGGGACCTTATCAATGTCTATAAATATCTGAAATGTGAGGGCCAAATGGATGGGGCCGAGCTTTTTTTCAGTAGTACCCAGTGACAGGACAAGGGGCAATGGGCACAAACTGGAACACTGGAAGTTCCACACAAACTTAAGAAAAAACTTCTTTACTGTGAGGGTGACGGAGCACTGGGACAGGTTGCCCAGAGGGGTTGTGGAGTCTCCATCTCTGGAGATGTTCAAAACCCACCTGGACACTTTCCTGTGCAACCTGTTGTAGGGAACCTGCTTTAGCAGGGGGGTTGGACTAGATAATCTCCTGAGGTCCCTTCCAACCCCTACGATTCTGTGATCGTGACATAATCAGCCATGTAGTACTGGCTCTGGAAGTATGGAGATTGTCAGGACATCACTTGAGCTCTGTAAATGGATCCAGCCAAGTGGTACTTAGAGAAGGGACAAGAAGTGGCATTAGAGCTAACTCCCACTGTGGCTGGGCATCTGCAGACCTGAAGGCTTTTCCTGGTCATTTACTCTCCTTGACAGAAAGAAATGGTTTCAGTTGTGAATTGTCACTTCACATTAAAGCAACTTCCTTACGCTTCTTTGAATGCCAGTGAAAGAAACAAAATATCAGAGAATTGACTGAACACGTCTCTGGGTCATTGGTAGGAACCTTTCATTAACAAGGGCCAGCTGGCTAGCAAATTAAGTGCTTCCTATTG
>NW_010317044.1:1096-7834 GCF_000700745.2 Antrostomus carolinensis | reverse complement strand
ATCCCCATTTAACACGCTGGAGGTAGGAAGGTGCTGGATTGATGTAACCACCCTGTGGATTTCCAATAGACCTTCAGTTTTCAAAACTCATGGCAGTTTGACATCTGGATTAAATTACTGCTGTGGTGTGCAGGCAGAAGTCTCAGAAGACTGAGCTGGTAGCCATGGAGGAAGTGAGCACTGTCACCCATGTGCATGAAGGTTGAAATGAGCTACAGATCATCAGCTGAGGTTGCCCTCATCCTTATTCAGCTGTTCAATCAGACTGAACAGAAGTGGGATGCTCCTGCTGTGCCAGTATTTAAGAGTACTTCAGAGTCTTTAAAAAATGTTATTATGTCTGCTCTTTGCTGTAGACTCAACTTATAAATGAAAAGCTTCTCCTAATTTGACTTCTGTGTACATACATAGACCCAGATGTAAATAGGCTGAACTTTAACTGCATTTCAATACCTTGCACTTTTTGCCAAGCTCTGGGCCTTCTGTCCCAAAGTGGAAGTGGAATTTAAGCTTGCCTTCATTTCAAAGATAAAATAACTTCTTACATTCATTTGTATCTTGTTGCACATCTTAACTTCTGATAGCATTGCTCTATAACTAGTGAACTTAATGTCCTAGTGCATGGATGCTTTTCCTCACTAGTGTCAAGCTAGACACCAATGAACTAGTCATAGATACGTGATATCAGCTCATTTTGAAGCAAGGATTTAGCCAATGCACACGTGCATTGCGTAGTGCAGGATAGCTCAGATCAAGGGAGCTTCAAACTGATACAGCTCTCATGAACCTGAAAATGGAATAAGTTCTTGAGATCTATACTGCACAGATAACACTGAGCTTTTCATGCATGCAAAAAGAGGAATCCACACTACTCCATCAGAGATTGATGTTGGAGTTCACAAAAAAGAGAAGCCCTTTCAGTTACTAGAAGAGCTTGACCATGTTGTCTTAGACCTCTCAGACTCACTGTCAAAGAAATGGTGACTGAACATATCTGGGGTATCTTCCTTGTCTGGAAGAGAAATGTCTCAAAATAATAAGCAAGTTGCCTCCCTTTCTGAGACTCTGCTTGTTCTCCTAGTCTTTTTCATTCTTATCTGATTTTACAGTCTCTGGGACATGGACCAGATTGTCTCTGGACCTCAGTCACGGGTTTCTTCTGCCTAGACCACAGTCTCAGCAGCATGAAATTCCAACATTAAATGGAAATCATTAGAATCACAGAATGTTAGGGATTGGAAGGGAACTCAAAAGATCATCTAGTCTAATCCCCCTGCCAGAGCAGGAACCTAAATGAGATCACACAGGAAGGTGACTGGGCAGGTTTTGAATGTCTCCAGAGAAGGAGACTCCACACCCTCCCTGGGCAGCCTGTTCCAGTGCTCTGTCACCCTCACCATAAAGAAGTTTCTTCTCAAGTTTAAGCGGAACCTCCTGTGTTCCAGTGTGAGCATAAGGAGCAAGTTGCAAATGAAAGCAAGTTTTTATTGTGCTGAGTGATTTTACTGTGTAGAATGAGTTATTTAATTAATATTTGGAAAATGCTTCAAGACTCCATCAATTAATAGAATGAGGATGTACAAATTATCTATAATTATTATTACCTCCATAATCAAGGAACACATTTTCTCTCTCTTTTTGAGACATTCAGGTAACGAGCTAATAAGGGGATTCCACTTCAGTAGGTGTGCTGTGTTTTAGCACTCAATTTTGCCAGGTGAGTGATAAACAGCTTTGAAATATTCCTCACTCTCTTGGCCATAAACCTTTTAACGGTTTCAATTTTTTACAAACCATAGACCCTGCATTACAGTCACCGCTACAGTCAGCTTAACTCCTTGTGCTGCTTAATACACTATAAAATGTCTCTACTAAAAGAACATTTCCATGGAAACAGTCCATTAAAAATGAATTTTATATCTTATGTTTTCTATAAATGGACAGCTCACTTAATGGCCTTTTAGTATTGCACTTTGCCAGAATGGCTTCAAATTTAACCGTATTTAATTCTTTTATCATTTGAAACAGCAATTTTTTTTATTATTATTATTGTCATTACAAAATTTCATCTTGGTTCGATGGGCTCTGGTGTATTCCAGAGCACAAAGGAGGTTGAAAATGAAGAATCATGTCCCACATACAAACAACCTAAACACATCTATAATGAAGTGGGGTCTGTCTGCTGATTTAAAGACTTCAGAGTGTGCTAAACTCTGTGTATTCAACTCTAAATCCACCATAGTTCTCATTTCATTAAAAAGTGCAAAAAGATGCTGTTCACCAAAATGAGTCTGAAAATACTTCTGTCTTCTTCTCTTATCAAGATGATTTGCCAAAGGGAAGATTTGGGTTGACTTTATCTTAGCCTGTTGAATCATAGAATCATAGAATGGTTTGGGTTGGAAGGGACCTTAAAGATCATCCAGTTCCAACCCCCCTGCCAGCAGCAGGGACACCTCCCACTAGACCAGGTTGCTCAAAGCCTCATCCAGCCTGGCCGAGAACACTTCCAGGGAGGGGGCATCCACAACTTCTCTGGCCAACCTGTTCCAGTGTCTCACCACCCTCACAGTGAAGAACTTCTTCCTAATATCTAATCTAAACCTCCCCTCTTTCAGTTTAAACCCATTTCCCCTTGTTTTGTCATTAATTGCCCTTATGAAAAGTCCTTCCCCAGCTTTCTTGTAGGCCCCCTTCAGGTATTGGAAGGCTGCTGTAAGATCTCCCCAGAAGAAATTCTCCTGAAATAAAGAAGAGGTAAATTTACAATAGAAACCAGAATCTTATTCCTCTGCAAGAAAAACAAAAAACCAAAAACCAAAAAAACCCCAAAACACCAAAAAAACAAAGTCAGCACTTTGCTGTTTTCTGGGCTCTTCAGATGGACTTAATTCTTGGTGGATTGTACAATTTATCAATACTCTCCCAAGGGAAGTCTTGGCCAGTGCTGTGTCTGTGGTTCAAGTTCCACAGAGCTCCAGAGCTTAGACAAGTTATTACACCAAAGAATCATAGAATGGTTTGGGTTGGAAGGGACATTTAGAAGACATCTAGTCCAACCCCCCTGCAGTAAGAAGAGACATCTTCAACTAGATCAGGTTTATATCCATCTCTCCAATTATAGAAGGGAATCAGAGGATCAGGATTTTGGGCCGTTACACTTTTATAAGCCAATAAATGTATTTGATCTGTGGTCCACTTTTGCAAAATCAGCCATTGTATTTGACAGCCTAATATACACATACATGGATATTTCTGTGTAGGGCAGGAGGATCTGAGGCAAACTAGAGGAGATGTTTTTCCATGAAGTAAAGGGAAATGTTGGTTTGTTGTTTTTTGCTGGGTTTGGGGTGGTTTTTTTGGGGGGTTGGGTTTTTTTTTGTTGTGAAAAGAAAATAAACTCATTAACAAAAGTGAATGTGTCTGCTGACTCATAGTGATGAGTTAGATCACAATAGAGGAGGTCTTTCTAAATTCATACTCCAGATGGGGTCTCACAAGGGCAGAGTAGAGAGGGACAGTCCTCTCCTTTACACTGCTGGCCACCCCTCTTTTGATGCAGCCCAGGATACAGTTGGGCTGCAGTCACACACTGCTGGCTCATGTCAAGCTTCTTGTCCACCAGGACTCCCAAGTCCTTCTCAGCAGGGCTGCTGTCCAGGAGTTCTTCTCCCAGTCTGTACACATACCTGGGATTACCCTGACCTAAGTGTACAACCTTGCACTTTGCCTTGTTGAACTTCATGAGGTTTGCATGGGCCCACCTTTCAAGCCTGTCAAGGTCCCTCTGGATGGCATCCCTTCCCTCCAGCGTGTCAACCGCACCACACAGCTTGGTGTCATTTGAAAACTTGCTGAGGGTGCACTTAATCCCACTGTCCATGTCATTGACAAAGACATTAAACAATGCTGGTCCTAATACCGACTCCTGAGGAACTCCAGTCATCACTGGACACTGAGCTGTTGACCACAATTCTTTGAGTACAACCATCCAGCCAATTCCTTACCCACCAAGTGGTCCATCCATCAAGTCCATGTCTCTCCAATTTAAAGACCAGGATGTGATGCAGGACAGTGTCAAATGCTTTGTACAAGTCCAGGTAGATGACACCAGTTGCTCATCCCTTATCCACCAATGCAGTAACCCCATTGTAGAAGGCCACCAAATTGATCAGGCACTATTTATCCTTAGTGAAATCATGTTGGCTGTCTCCAATCACTTCCTTATTTTCCATGTGCTTTAGCTTAATTTCTAGGAAGATCTGCTCCATGTTCTAGCCAGGCACAGAGGTGACGCTGGTTGGATTTTAGTTCCCCAGGTTTTTCTTTTTTTCACTTTTTGAAAATTAGGCTTATGTTTTCTTTTTTCCAGTCAGTGGAAACTTCACTGGACTGCCACAACTTCTCCAAAATTATGGGTAGTGGCTATTTCATGAGCTATAACATGAAAAAATGCCAACCACAGATCTGAGAAAACTGCCTTCCATGTTGCTTCCACCCCAGCTCTGTTAATGTTAAATGCAATCAATATTGAAACTATGTCTTTAGATAATGAAAATTATTCTGAGGAACAAAGGGAGGGGGTTTTGAGCATTAATGATATCACTGATATCTTAAGAGAGTTTTGAGAGAGCGAAGTGCAGTATGGGTGTTATTTAGCAAAAAGAAGTATTATGGTATAATTTCTGCAACTATGATAATTTATGAGTATCAAAAATAGATGTGAATATTAACCTTTGAGAATATATCACAAATTACATATTAAGATGAAGATAGATGAGTCTGTGCAGTACAAGGCCAGAAATCATTGTAACTATCAAATTCTGCTTATGAAAAAGCAAATAACACTTGGGATGAGAACATGAAGAGGAGTGGAAAGGGGAAGAATTTCAATTTTCCATGAAGCTCCTGGGATCTGAGGGGCTGTACAGAATATATTCTGAAGCCCCTTCTTTTCAAGATGAGTTAAAATGCATTCATGCATGGCAGGATGCTCTCCTGAAAACTGTTCTCTTTAAATATCTGTGTCCTTTTAAAGGGATGGGAAGACAAGAAGCCATCACACTGCTCTGAAACAAGAAAAAAAATGTATCCAGAAAGCTTATTCATGCTTGTCAGCAGAAATCAAGATGGGGAGTCTGTGTGGGCATGTTGTTGAAGTCTTGCCTCTGATATAGAGCCCACTGGGGAATAAGGAACCTGGGATAATTGTAGACACAGTTTGGTAATAGACTTCAGCCAATTGTAATTTAGGTCAGATGATCAACAGATGTTTCCCTCTCCCTGTCTTGATTCAATGTCTAATAAACAGAGGTAAAAGATGTTAGGTTCCTTACCTTGGGCAACCTAAGGAAACTAAGGAAGCTGTGGATGCCCCCTCCCTGGAAGTGTTGAAGGCCAGGTTGGATGAGGCTTTGAGCAACCTGGTCTAGTGGAAGGTGTCCCTGCTGATGACAGGGGGGTTGGAACTAGATGATCTTTAAGGTCCCTTCCAACCCAAACCATTCTATGATTCTATGAAATCAACCTAATAAAGAAGAGGAAATTAACTAAGAAGAGATCCTGACATATTGACACTTCATTAATGTTAAAACAAATTGTTCTATCACATTCCTAAAGGAAACCCTTTGCCTCATGACCAGCAGCACATGCCTAATATCTGGTGATGATGTTATATGGGCAGGAGGATTACAGCCTCTCCAACTCCCCAATAAATCCACTCTTGATGCTAACTAATCATCGGGTTTCCTTGTTATCCCAAAAGCTCTTAAATTCTAATTGCTTTCATGTTTTCACTGTGAGCACAGTGTAAGTTTGAGTGAATATTTACCTTCTGATAATTGCACATTATTAGTCCTTGGGGTCTGAGGTGCCCCAGCAACCACAGTTAATTTTCATGATGTTCTACTACCCCGGAATTATTTAAAAGTTGACACTGGAATGTCAATGCAATTTGGTTATTCATTGTAAAGTAATATTATGGGCACACTTTTGAAATAGTAATTTGCCTGGAGTATAGTTTGGGTAACTTAGATTTTGGAGAGAAGAACAAACCCATATAAAAGAGTCCATCTCCTTTGCTCTTTATTTCCTTTTTCATATTTTATATTTCAGACAGGTTGGATAATCTGTTCTGCTCCAAGTTAGACACAATTTTCAGTTGACTAAAACATCCTTAGCTGTAAAGGGAAATGTAAGATGATCTGAATGTTGTGTGAAAGCCCATGGGGGATGTGCTGTAGGGCCATATCTCCCACTGAATTTTGGTCTCAAATTATGAAGAAAGCTTTGCTTGTGGGTGGTTCACAATGAGCCATTGGGTAAAAGTGGTAGATATTTCATGATAATCATAGAATCATAGAATGGTTAGGATTGGAAGGGACCTTAAAGATCATCTAGTTCCAACCCCCCTGCCATTAGCACAGACACCTTCCACTAGACCAGGTTGCTCAAAGCCTCATCCAGCCTGGCCTTCAACACTTCCACGGAGGAGCAGCCACAACTCCTCTGGGCAACCTGGGCCAGTGTCTGAACAGATAGATTTACTGAAAGGGAAATAAGCAGGAAGTGTAAAAAAAAAAACAAACCAAAAACCCCCCAAAAAACAAAAAAACCTTAAACATCTCAGAGATGGTCAGAATATCATCATAGGTGTGAATACAACAGCCACACACTTACCTGTGCATACACTCACTATACATTTTTAGTCTTTACAGCGGGGACTTGTTCCTCTTTCTT
>NW_010317044.1:0-1004 GCF_000700745.2 Antrostomus carolinensis | reverse complement strand
CAGAACTGGACGCAGTATTCCAGGTGGGGCCTTACAAGAGCGGAGTAGAGGGGCAGAATCCCCTCCCTCGACCTGCTGGACACGCTTGTCTTGATGCAGCCCAGGATACGGTTATTGGCCTTCTGAGCTGCAAGTGCACATTGTCTGCTTGTGTTCAGCTTCTCACTCACCAAATGATCAGGTAAGGTAGCTGAAGAACAGATAGAGCACTATCGATGTTTCAGGATCATCTTCTGCATAAATAATCATAGAATCATAGAATCTAAGTCATGGCAGAGTCCTGCTTAAGGTAGATAAGAGCATGTGGTCCTCCCAGAATAACAGAGAGTGAAGAGTTACTTCAGTTAACAGTTACCTCAAGTCTATGTGGTATTGAACAACAGAAGATCTACGCAATTAATTAACAGATCAGAATAACTTAGAGCTTCTCAACCTTTGTCAGATCCCTTCCGCTTTGTAAACCTACCCATCCTGAAAAATTCTCCTTTGTTGAGGGTGAAGCAAGATCATTCATACATCCTGAGGGCTGGATGCAATCCCAGGTAAGTCTGCATTTGCTCTTCCATCCATATGCATTTTGGTGAATGTGGAACATTCATTTCTATACTATTTTAGTGCTGTGAAATAGCTCTTGGTTCATTTGTTTTGCAAATGGTGGGGAAGGCCAACAAGTCTGAAGACGTGGCTAGAAATGCAGGATGAAACATTTCCAATTTCACTTCTGCAGGTCTAAATATTTTGAAGATCACCACCTGATTAAGCAATTATTGAAATAGAAGTGAAACAATCTTACATAGTTGGATGAGGAGAGGCTGAAGTCACTTGGTTTGTTCAGCCTGGAGAAGAGGAGACTGAGAGGAGATCTCATTCCCTGCTGATGGCAGGGGGGTTGGAACTGGATGATCTTTAAGGTCCCTTCCAACCCAAACCATTCTATGATTCTATGATTCTATATTGGTTACTCATCCATCCGTATGCATTTTGGTGAATGTGGAACATTCATT
>NW_010317043.1:0-5905 GCF_000700745.2 Antrostomus carolinensis | reverse complement strand
CCCATCAATTGCTTGACAAGGCCAAAGTTGGCCTACTGAAGACCAAGGTTGCGATTCTGCTTGGTATTCTGTTCCTACTGCACAAGATCCTGAACTCCACCATCTCATGGTCACTGCAGCCAAGGCTGCCCTCAACCTTCATCACTTCAACCAGACCCTCCTTATTAGTGAATATAAGATCCAGCAGCACTTCTCTCCTAGTTGGCTCATCCATCATTTGCACCAAGAAGTTATCATCTGCACTGGAGGAACCTCCTGCACTGTCAATGGCTGGCCATGTAGGCATTCCAGCAAATATCTAGGTAGTTAAAATACCCCATGAGAACCAGGGCCTGTAATTGTGAAGCTGCTGCTAGCTGTCTGTAGAAGGTCTCATCAACTTCCTCACCCTGATCTGGTGGCCTGTAATAGACACCCACAACAGTATAACCATACCAGCCTGCCCCTTAATTCTCACCCACAGACTCTCCACTCTCTCCTCATCCGCCCCTGGACAGATCTCAATACACTGCAGTTGCTCTCTCACATAGAGAGCGACTCCACCACCTTGCCTTGCTGGCCTGTCTTTCCTGAGAAGGACACAGTCATCCATGACCACATTCCCATCATGTGAGCTGTCCCACCATGTCTCTGTAATTGCCACCAGAACATAATCCCCTGACCGAACACGGGTTTCTGACTCCTCCTGTTTATTCCCCATGCTGTGTGCATTGATTACAGGCATTTCAGAGAGTGAGCTGGGCACACTGATTCCACCCTCGGGGGGCAGGAGGCCTTCTGTCCTTCACTAATGCTAGAACACTGCTCCACTGGTGCAAACCCAGCTACAACCCCATCACCCTTCAAATCTAGTTTAAAGCTCTATGAATGAGCCCTGATAATTCTTCTCCTAGAACTCTTTTCCCCCAGAAGTTAGGCTTTTTCCACATATGACTGTCAGGCCTGGTGTCTTATAAAACCAGCCATGATCAAAGAACACAAAGCCCTGCCTGTAGCTCCAGTCTCAGAGCCAAGGATTTATGGACTGGATCCTTCTATTCCATCCCATGTCATTGCCTGCAACTGGAAGGAAGGAAGGAAGAGAAAATAACTTGTGCCTCAGACCCTTTCATCAACCGTCCCAAGGCCTTGAAGTCTCTCTTGATTCCCCTCAGACTACCGCATACTGCTTCCTCACCACCTGTGTGGAAGATCAGTAGTAGCTAATAGTCTGATGACCACACCAAGTTGGGGAGTTTCTTGGTGATATCCCTGATTCAGGCACCAAGAAGTCTACAGACTTCCCTATAATGAAGGTCAACCCGACATATCAGGCCCTCTGTACCTTTGAGGAGCGAGTCTCCAACAACTACAACTCTTCTATTCTTCCTTGTGGAAGAGGTTGTTATGTGGCTGGAAGGCCCATCTGACTGTGATGACACCTCTGGTATAGGTTGTCTATCATCCCTGCAGGGATGTGACCTGCACAACTACATCCTTCCCCGTGAGCTCCCTCTGGGTTCCCACATCTATTTTGGTTGGAGTCAGAAGCATGGTCTTCATCTGTCTGATGGAGACCATTGTCCATCAACTGGTCATAGCCTCCCTTTCTTCTACAAGCTGATGTTTATGTAGGCTGAAATCACGAGCATCATCTTCTCAAACTGTGCAATCACACCCTGATGTTTGTTTCAATTCTTTTAATGCTTTCCAATCCTTAAATTGCAGTCTCTCTAGCCCTATAATACATATACTAGCTATAATGTATAGCCATTCACATAGACATCAAATATTGCCTAATGCTAAGTCCAGTAACAAGAGCATTTGTTAATACGTCAAAAAATTTTAAAAGTCTAGTTAACTTAAATTTTTCAATGAATTTTATCTAGAGAAAACAGGGAACTATTAACTAGTAAAGCTATAGCTTTATCAAGATACTCACTTGCATTTATCACATGTCACTTGTGGAAGGCATTTGCATTGTTCTGGCAGATATCTCTCTAATTAATGCAAGTTGCATGCATGTTTTTCCTGACAGTCAATACAATGCAATTCAAGAACACACCCTGCCTGATATGTTTCCATATTTTGATGACCTGCCATTTCCAAAAACAACTTCTCTTCCCCAAATGAAGTGTTCCCCAATTACAACCTCTCAGTTCTCAGTTGTAGTCAGAAGACACTTTTGCCTCACTTTTAGTATTAGTATTAGGTAGTCCCAAAAAAAAGTAGAAGAAACCTAACTTCAGTGTTTTCAATAGCAAATTGTTAATTTAAATATTAAAAAACACTCAGAAGTTAGACTGGAAACCAGTCAGAATATCAGTTTTCATTTGCATGCTACTTAAAGAATAAATTTAAGATATTCTTTACTTAGACATATCAGTTTTCATTTGCATGCTACTTAAAGAATATTTTTTTTAAGATATTCTTTACTTAGAATTAAGAATCTCAAAGAATGAATTGCAAGAAAGTATTGAGCTTTCTATCTCTCATTCTTCCCTTCCCATCCCCTCATCTTTAAGGGTCAGACATAAATTTGTTTCTTCCCAATTTTTGCATAGAGGTATATTTCAGGCCCTCAAAGCTTTTGTATCAACCAGAACTTCAGGGAAGGAATTTACTAATCTGTTCTCAAAATTCAGTCTTTGGGCTTTAAAATGCTAACTTTAACTACACCCACATCTTGCTTCAAACTAGCAATGCGGTCATGGCCTAGGAGGTTTTGTGTATTTTATATCCTACAGGATTCACTGCAGAAGTACATATCCCTAAACAGCAACTGTACAAAAAAATACCAAAAACCAAGCAGGTTTATGTAATTCAAATAAACATTTAATAGAATATTGAAAGAGTAAGATTTGAAGATGTAAGGATTACTAAAACACATAAGCTATCATTTATGTAGGTAAGAGGAATTGCTGGTACATGCAGTAACAACTTACCTGCAAACCCCAAAAGTATCAGCAGCAATTCTGATCAAGGTCATAACAAAGCCTCCTCAATGTCCCATGACATAGGAGGATCCATGTGGAACAATATTTCAAGAGATTAATACTTTCTCACTTAGATATCTGGAAGGATTGTCCGAAGGAGGATCCATGTGGAACAATATTTCAAGACATAAATACTTTCTCACTTAGCTATCTGGAAGGATTGTCCAAGGTCTCATGCAGTATAGGTTTACCTCAGTTCCTCATTTAAACAGCAGCAGCACGGCCACATTTAGTTTTGAGTTTCTTTTCCTCCTCTTAGTTAGTTATGGAGGTAAGAAAGGCTATATGACACAGTCCCAAAACAGATGCAAGTCCAAAACCAAACTGATGAAATGAAAAATCTTGCTTTGATGATTAATCTAGTTACAACAAGTAACTTGCTTAATGCTACATAAAACCTTAAAATTTCTAGTACCTACATACCAAAAATTTAGTACAGGAAGCTAATTTCAGTAGACATCTACTCCTGAAACAGAATAAAGGGGAGATTCCTAAATCCATTTTAACATATGCCTAAACCCATAACTATCACACCACCAATCTGAAGCAACAAATGGGGATTAAGTCAATTTTTTTTTTAAAAAAGTGTCTTCTAACTACCACAAGAGTATGTAAGTATATATATTTAAGCAGAAGGTATTAAAAGATCAGAAGTCAGAGAGGCCAGGAGTCCTTCCTTTGAAACAACAGCCTCATAAACCAAATATTGACTATTGACAACTTCTCCATTACAGAGCGAGTTGCTGATGTGTGTGCAGACACTCTAAATACAGTTACAGCATGAATGTTACTTAGCATGCAAGTCATAACTGCACAAGTTAAAACTTGTTCCTGAGTACAATTTATCCAGCAAATGATGCATTTGGTTATCAGAATACTGTATATTCCTGAATTTAGACACACTTAGATCAAAGTCTTACGGGTGAGCAACACACTTGAACTTTACCAGGAAGTTCAGTAGTAAAAGAGTCAAAAAGTGTTCTATTGTTAATTTACTGTCTTATCCAAAACTTAATTTAAACAACATGGCATTCCTCTGTCTCTCATTTAACTTGCTAAGATGTTTTATATTGTATAAGCATTGCTCATGGATTTCCCTGTAAAAGTAAACTGCAAACCACTTTACACTTTCCAAGCACCCTGAGTTTTCAACAGACATACACCTTTCTATTCGCTCCTCTCCAAAAAACATACACCCTAGAGAATTAGGGTAGTCCCCTTAGCTGACTTAAATCTCAAACATCAATCACAGCTTTCCCACATTTGTTATAAAATTGCATTAACTAAGGAACAGTTTGTTCAAACAACCAGCTTTTAAAATCAGTCTAAGGGTCTTAATGACTTCTGTATTTTATTATTGTCTCTCAATGCTATGTAGCATCTTTAAATTTTTTTTCCCATTTTACAAGTACAGTAAGAATTAAGTTAAATTTCAGTTTTCCTTGGTGGCAGAGCCCACTCCTGTTTTGTTGCCATACCTAGTATCAAGCTCTTCATTGTACTGGTATAACTTTTTGTGAAATTATACAAGATCACTGAAACAATCCAGACAAGATACAAGTACCAGCAGACAAATGCATTAATATCTCCCAGTGCAAATTTACCTTTCAAAACAAATCATGCAACTAAGCCTTGATTGATATTCTACCAATTAACTTCTAAGACCAGTTACACAAAAAAATACCTCTCATGAAAAATATTATGTTTTGCTCTAAAAGGCAAAGTTTATCCACGACATGTTTTAACCCCAGTTGACAACTAAGCACCACACTTACACCATTTTAAAGCACACATTTTTATACACCTTCCCCACCTCAATTCACACCTTTATTCAAAATATGCAGTTGCTACTCTGGACCTAGTACAAAGTTCCGTTTTCCTTACCTTTATAACTCTGTCAATGCTCTGTTTCCAAAGTTGCTTTCTTCCAGCTTTAAACATTGTACTACTCAGTATAAGCATCAAATACTGTTTTTCAGCAATAAGCCTTAAAACATGAAGCAAGCTTTTTGATTCATCGTTTTGCACTCTCCCCCCAACATTTTGTTCATATTTGTTTCATTCCTTATCTGTAGGAACACCAAAAAACTCTAGAAAATGCAGTAAGAACCTAAAAAGCCAGCAACTATTAACCGTAGTTCTATATTTAAAATTCAGTTCTAATGTGCATTTAAATTACTTGAAAACTAAATTTGACTACATTAGAAACTAGAAGTGTCTAAAGTACTGAACGTACTGTCTATAAATTACCAAACACAGTGTTGTTAAGGTGATATTGTTTATATACAAACACCACTCAATATGATTCATCATACTCAAGGGCAACGTCACCATTTGCAAAAGTCAGTTTTATAACTGCTTACCTGATTTGTGTTTAGCCTTCTTAAGTAATCCTCATGTCAACAGACATCTTTGTTTCCTTGTCACAGGTGATTGTTTAAATATATAGCAACAGCCAAGCAGCTTTCAAATAGCTTTTACCTACAGACTACTAAATTACTGAGTTTTCTACTCATGTTTTTTACACAAGCAGATTCAGACAGTTGTTTTTCAGTTGTACAATGGTTGCTTAATACAGCAATTTTTCTTCAGCAAGGAATGGTAAGTTTTTTCTTCTTAAAATAGCCTTAATTTTTTCCATTTCAGTGACAGAATCTAATCTGATACCCTCTTGAAAATGTCAAGAAAACAAAATAATGATCCAATATTAGGAACAAGAAAAACAATAAATTTTTACAGCTATTTCAGGCTTAGAATGCCCCTAAATATTTCTGCTTCCACTCATATCTATGTGAATCATGTCCAAAATCACTTGACAACCTCAGTCTTGATAAAAATTGCATGAGTAAAAATCATTTCCCCCACATTATCCAATTTTTCCATACAGTTTTCATAGAATCAGAGTAGTTTGGGTTGGAAGGGACCTTAAA
>NW_010317042.1:0-12073 GCF_000700745.2 Antrostomus carolinensis | reverse complement strand
TATATATATATATTTTAGCTAGAAAGTGTTTTCTATTCTAATACTTCTTTATATAAAAGCCTAAAGGTGCCATTTTTGACAGGTTGACACAACAAATATGCGCGCTGCCGTAGCGTGATGCATTGATATGAGCTCTGCCGAGCGTCCTGCTCGCTTCGCTTTCCTCCCCAGCTGCCCTCCCTCCCTTTTTTTTTAAGGTCAAAGTACAATTTTATTGGATTGCCCTAAATACAACCCTGTGCTCACCACGTCTCTGAGCGTCGCTGGCTGTTTGCCTCCAACCTGCTTTTATCCATCTTCTTTGAAGGTTGAATCAACATCACGATAGTTTTTTCGCTTGCAACTGGAAACCTGTTTGGTTTTCTCCACTTGGGATTTCTGTGCACGGTCAGTTCCTCTCCACTTGTCCTGGTTTTTCTGGGATAGGTTTAATTTTCTTCTCAGTGGCTGGAATAGCTGTGGTTTGTTTTCGGTGTGGGATTCGTTATGAGAAGAATGTGAATAAGGTGCTGATGTTATTAGTTGCTGCTCATCCAAGATCATCGTGTTTGGGTAATTTGCCAGTGGAAAGGACTGGGATGGGGAAGTGTAATAATTAGGAAGCACCATAATTGTTATTTGGATGTGCCAATGAGATATTCCATCTCATATCACATCACTGGCAGTGTATTAACCAGGTTTGACCAGAAAACTGGGGCACCAGAGGACAATGAGGGAGCAGCTGTGTTTGGCTGCAGCCACAGGAGTGGAACCACCACAGCAGTGCTGGTGCTGGGCTGGCCACCAGGATGCAGGAAAACCTCAGGGGATGCTGGAAGGGGGGTCAGTGCTCAGTCTTCAGGGAATTTTTGGGAAACCTGGGATGGTATGAGTGCACAACCCTTAGCTCTGAGGTCAATTCCAGACACAATATATTCCCCTTTGAGGCTTCCCATGGGGCTCTCTTCTTCTGGTGCTTCCCCAGGTGGCACCTCTGGGGCTCTCAGGGCAAAGCATCCCTGGTATTTCCCAGGCAGCAGCACAGGGATGCTCCCTTGCCCTTGTGCCTCTGGTCCTTGCTTGGTCTACCCTTGGTTGAACATTTTTGGAGGCTTCTTGGGTCATCTCTGATCATCTCCTGTTGGGAAAAACCTTTTCAACATCATGGTGGTCTCATTCCATGCACTCTTCCTTACCTGACTCTGCTTCTTGGAATAGGCAGGTCTTTCCTAAGGGATACAGCAGCTCTGGGAACCCTTCTGCCATGGCACAGGTGGGAGCTGCTGCTCAGGGGTGGAAGGGAATGAGTTTAGGAAGAGGACAATGTGGTGTAAGCTGGATTAGGAATGGTTGAGGATACTGGGAATGGTCAAGGATACTGGGAACCATCTGGGATGTGGCACTGTGGGAGGAGGCAGGCTGGTGACCCCATGCAGGGGAGAGCACCCCACAAAATCACAGAATCCCACAATCACCTGGATTGGAAAAGCCCTTTAAGCTCATCAAGTCCAACCATGAACCCAACACTGACAAGTCCCCGACTAACCCATGTCCCTCAGCACTGTGTCTACACGACTCTCCAATCCCTCCAGGGATGGGGACTCCACCACTGCCCTGGGCAACCCCTTCCAATGCCTCAGAACCCTTTCAGCAAAGAAATTCCTCCTCACCTCCACAAACTTCTACAAACAGGATTTTTCTGAAGCAACTCAAGTTCTCCCCGTGGGTTTATGGGAATAACTGTAAACTGGACTTTGCTTGGAGTGGGAGAAAATCACTCCCAGCTGTCTGATGACACTAATTACAGCTACAAACCCAGGATTCCTGAATTTTCTTGCTGGTTCCTCCCCACACACATCCCCAGAACTCAACTGGCTGTGTGCAGAAGAGGCCCCTTTTCTTCTGGCTGCCCAGAAGTTGTCGCTCGAGGATGCTTTTTCCACCAAGAACAAAAAAGAGAGCAATTTCTTGTAATTGTTAAAGAAATCTCCATGTTCCTGCTGGCACGCTGGAAGCAGCTGCCCGTCCCTGGAAGGGGCTTTACCACCCCGTGCCACCCGGCGCTGCCGGAGGCGGGTTATTTATAGACAAGTTTATTTTTACTTTTTCACATCTCTACGTTTTCCTTCCTGCCCGTTTGTGTTATTTAAGGATTGTCTCGTTAGCAGAAAGAAATCTCCTCTTTTCCAAACACCATGGCCCCATGGGTAAAAGCTGGGAGGGCTGTGAAAGCCTGGTGGTGTCACAGGGGAAACTGAGGCAGCAGCTTGGTGACTGCGTGATGTTTTGGGTTAATGCTCTGATTTTCTATGTGTTGACGATTGAACTGGCCAGATGATTGGGACCACCGATGATATAGCAAAACTGAGGGCACCCTCAGTAAGTTTGCAGATGACACCAAGCTGAGTGGTGAGATTGACACACCTGAGGGATGAGATGCCATCCAGAGGGACCTGGACAAGGTCAAGAAGTAGGCCCATGTGAACTTCATGAGGTTCAAAAAGGCCAAGTGAAAGGTCCTGTACCTGGGTCAGGGCAACCCCAGTATCAATACAGACTGGGGATGAAGGGATGGAGAGCAGCCCTGTGGAGAAGGACTTGGGGGTACCAGGGGATGAAAAGCTGGACATGAGCTGGTAGCGTGCTCACAGCCCAGAAGGCCAATGGGATCCTGGGCTGCACCCAGAGCAGCGTGGGCAGCAGGTGGAGGGAGGGGATTCTGCCCCTCTGCTCCACTCTCCTGACACCCCACCTGCAGTGCTGCCTCCAGTGCTGGGGCCACCAACAGCACAAGGACATGGACCTACTGGAGCCAGTCCAGAGGAGGCCACCAGGATGATGCGAGGGCTGGAGCAGCTCTGCTGTGAGGACAGGCTGAGAGAGTTGGGGCTGTTCAGCCTGGAGAAGAGAAGGCTCCAGGGAGAGCTTCTAGTGGCCTCCCAGTACCTGAAGGGGCTCCAGGAAGGCTGAGGAGGGACTTTGGCCAAGGGCAGGGAGAGACAGAACAAGGGGTGATGGCTTGAAACTGGAAGAGTGAAGATTTAGACTAGGTAGAAGAAATGTTTTACAATGAAGGTGGTGAGACACTGTCCCAGGTTGCCCAGAGAGGTGGCAGAAGCCCCATCCCTGGAAACATTCAAGGTCAGGTTGGACGGGGCGCTGAGCAACCTAATCTAGTTGAAGATGTCCCTGCTCACTGCAGGGGGGTTGGACTAGATGGCCTTGAAAGGTCCCTTCCAACCCAAACTATTCGTATTATTCTTGAATTTCTTCATGCTGCCATCTGGGTCAGAAAGGAAAAAAATGAAGCATCTTTCGACAATGGGAGGTGGTGACTCCAAAGAGCGCTTCCATCAGAGCCGCTAATAGATTTTCTCTTGGGTAATGAGCGGTGGGGACAGTTAACATTCATCTTAATTAGTCTTGAGCAGGAGTGAATGTGAGCCTGGGTGCTTTGAGCACTGCATAATGGATAGCACGGAATGGCATCAAAGTCCTCGGGCCCGGTGGAAATGAAAGGACTGGAAAAAATGTCATTTGTGCTGCATACCAGCAAATGACAAGTTGTTTTTGCTGGTGTTGAATGAGACAAAGCCAGGCCTGGGTAAGCTCACGTCAGCTCCTTGGGTCTCCTGGTCTTGGCCCCCCCGTTGCTTGCAGCATGGGGAGGGGAAGTAAAGCCTCAATCACCCAGGTGGTCCTTCAAAAGACAAAATCTACCAGTTTTCTAATGCTATTAAAATGGCTTGAGCCACCCACGAAGGTAATGGATTGCAGAAACTACCAGGTTTGAAGATTCGGGGTGGGGGAGCAGAAATTTTAGTGTTTATTGATCCTTCTTAAGGCTCCAGGATCTCATTGAGTCTGAAATGGAGGTGGGGGGATCAGCACGCCTGGGTGCAGCTTCCTGGGAGGCACCAACGGCTCTTGTTGGGTGGGAACATTGTTTGTAAGAAGGTTAGCAGGTCTGAAAAGCAGGAGAGAGGAGGTTGGAGCCGGAGTTTGCCCGTGCTTTGAGCTCCCGCTGACTTGCGTGGGGGATTTGGTGCAGCTTTTCTGAGAAGATTACTTGTTTTTTAGTTTTAATCTCAAACATGACACTTGAAGCCCATGCAAAGACCCTCGGGTTTGCACCCTGAGATGCTTCTGGGGTGGAGAAAGGGTTTTGGCCCCTTTGTCATCATGGTGTGATGCCAGAGTGAGTCCAGATTTACAGGGAGCCAACTCGACGGCTGCTGGCCATCCCACCTGGGGCTGCGTGGCCATGATTTATGGCCCTGCTGTGATGCATTGAGAAGACCAAGGAGAACACTGAAGAACATTACGAATTAAACTTGACCATGGCAGGACTATATAAAGAGAATTAATTTGTCAGAGGTGCCTTTCAGCAGAGAAACTCAGAGAATTTCTGCTGGAGAGGGAAACATCTCCCAAACATTTCCCTGGAGCTGGTGGTTAGTGGTGAGGAACTAAGTGCTGGGGATGAACATAAACCCAGGTGTTCTTCTCACAGGAGATACCAAAGATGAAAAGAGTGTTTGCTTTTTGTTCCTCCATGGCAAAGCAAATAGGTTTTCATAACAGGGAACAACACTACCTGCCACGAATTAATAGGGAAGGTGTGAGAGCTGGGGAGATGCTGGGGTTGTATCTTACACCATCACCTTCTTGCACCGCGTGAGTGAAATATTAGGGTTTATTTTGAATTTATAATTTATTTTTATGCTGGATTTTGGCAATACCTAATGCTTGGTTCCACTGCCAGGAGGAACATACCCAGCTCCTCGCAGGGGATCATCTCCCATCCCCAGATCCCGTGCCAGCAGGGACACACAGCTCGGCTTTAAACACTCTGCTCTTCCACGTGTCTCCCCGTGCCAAACCTCGTGACATTTGTGGTGTCCCAGCTCAGCTGTGAAGGATTTGGGGTTGTAAATCTTAATGCTTAAGGAGCTGGGGGCTGAGTGGATATGAACGTGATTTGAATGATGGGAGTTAACGAGGAAGGGTGTAGGCCATCATATGTAAGACAAAACAGATTGGGGTCACTTGGTTTTTCCCCCGTGGGTGCCCCATGAGGTGAGGATGGGCTGCAGAAGCCCGTTGTTCTCTCCAGGGAGGAGAGAACATTGGCCATTTGGTCTTTAATGAACAGCAAATTATTTTTTTCTCCTCACTGCAACCCAACTATTTCAAAATACATCCCGTCAGCCTTCTTTCCTGCCCTGGAAAGTTAAACAGCAATTCTAATTCCTGCTTGACAGGAGGGAAACTGAGGCATGGAGCTGCCACGTTGTTTTTCTCCATGGAATCACACATCCTGGAGCTGGGTGTGTGCCGAGATGCTTTTGAGGTTTGGCTCTTCTCTTCCCTACTTATGGATGTGTTTTGGGAGCAGAAGCCATGAGGTCCTGCCTTACCCTCCCCACGTTGGAGCCCTCACTTTGGGAGCTTCAGCATCTCCTCCTGCCTCATCTCTCGCTTGTTTTTTCCCTCCTCTTATTTTCTGCTGCGGTTTCCCCTTTCCCAGCAGTTAAAGTAATGGAGCTCGTAGATCATCTAATAAATAGGTATTGACTTCATGCCACGGGCTGGATCAGAATTGATTGACCCGTGGGAATACACTCCTTCGCAATCGATAAAAGGCCATCAGGCTGGATAAATCTTGATAACGACTGACACCAGGAAAGTCAATAAGTGTATTAATATATACGTTAAGCGTGTATATATCTTCTGCCTGGAGACAAGCGTGGCTTTTGGCAGCTTGTGGAGCACGATGGGTTGGGGAGGAGATGAAAATATCCTGAGCAAACAGGGATGGCTGGGATGGGGAATGGCAGCAGCTTGATCCTCTGTGAGGATGTTTGATATCGAAATAAGAGCTGGTTGCTCCGGTGCTGCCTGAGCTGCTCTTACCCCTTGTAGCATCAAATCCTCACTGACGGCTGTTTGTTAGCACCACCTTAACGTGCTCCTCTGCTCCAGGGGAAAGTTCTCCTTTGTATGTGAAAAGTGTTTCAAAAATGCCATAATATTTCTCTTTCGGCCGTGACTTCTTGGGGAAAGTACTTAACGCTGCGGGACTCGAGCACTTTACTGGAGGGGAAGGGATTTAAGCGGGTGTTTGAGGGAAAGCCTGTGATTAAGTGCCCTGCTGAGAGCTGGTCCCACCAAGTCTTTCTGCTGGTGCCAGCTCATCCTTTTGCTATTGAGTGACATCCCAGCACAATTCCTTATTTTTTTCTGAGCATCCTCAGTGCTGGGGATCCTCATTGGGGCTGGGGAGGGTTGTTTGCTAGGACAGGTTGTAGGGAACCCATGTGCTGGCATTGTCCTGCTCAGCCACAGAGGAGACTTCCCAGGGAAATAGATCAGCATTATTAATAAAAAATTAATTATTATTACTCTACCAAAGTGGAACTGGGTTCTAGTGAAGCAGCCTTGATCAAAAGACTTGCTTCTTCCCTCTCTTCAAAAGAAAGGGACTTTTAAAAAAATTATTTTCCTTCCTGAAGTTCCAAATAGCAGGATCGCAGCACAGTGAATATATGAGGCTCCTTCAAAGGCAAGGAGAGGTCAAAGCACCTTCACCCACCCCCATGCACCCAGCCAGCCCTCTCAGAGCTGATGACAAGTGCACCTTTTCAAAAGGCAGCAGGTACCACCTGAAGCAGTGAGTCTTTTTGGATGACTTGTTTGCAACCAAGGCTTTAGATAAGTCGCTGCTTTGCATTCACCTGTCTCTGAGCTCTTTTCCCTGCAGCTGTAGAATAGCTCGTCTCCTCCAACACTATCTCCTTCAAATAAAAATGCATGGAGTTGGCTTTTTCTAAATAACTTGGGTATTTTTCCGAAGCTGCGATGGAGTCGGAGCTACTTTTTGGGGAGGCTGATCCCCCTCCTCCTCCTCTTCCTCCTCCTCCTCCTGCATCCCTTGCAGTCTGGCCGTGCTGGCTGTAGTTATCTCATGTTCCAGCTGCTGGGAGGAAAATTTTGCTGCCTAAGTAATATCCATCAAAGGATGGTGCTTCCATCGGGCGGAGATAGCGAGCGTGGGATGAGGGGAGCATCGGCCCTTCAGGGCTTTGCTATTTCCCAGCACTAGTTTTGCTCTGATGAGGTTCTTCCATACAAAGCAGGACCTGGGTTGATGTGAGCTCCAGGCTGGGGACATGGGATTTGCTGTGGCCAAAATCATTGCTCATGGCAGGGAGTTCATTCCCTCTTGGCTTTGGAGAATTGTGTAAAGGTTCAATTTGGAGGTGAATTGTGCTGGGAAAAGTACTGGGATGTCACTGGAGGGAGTGGGATCTGATGGATGCTGATGTTCACCATCATGTCTGTGGACTCCTGGTCCAGCGTTCCATGGCTCTGCGCTGCCACGGAGCTTTCTCCTGCTGCTTTCCTCCCTGGTCGTGGTCTGGTGAGGATGGATGGTGTTTCTCAGTGCTCTGGGGAGGAAGGAAACCACATGTTGCTTTTGTTGAAAGTGATGGGAATGGAGGTGAAAGGTGGGTCCCTGCTTGGCAGCAGGTGCAGGGAAGAGGAGGGAAATGAAATAGAAAGTCGTAGTCCTGAAGCTGAAATGTTTCTGTGCTAAATCTTAGGGCGGGTGTGTGGCTCAGAGAAGAGCTGCTTCGCTTCACCAGGAGGTTTTGGGGATGGTAAATCCCAGTGAAACCAGTCCCGAGCATCCCTCAGTGGGACTGGGTGGACCTGGGGCCCTGATAGCACTGGATGCTGCTGGTATCCCAGCAGGGCTAGCTGGCCCAGGAACCAGCCAAGCTTTTTTATCTACCCCCATACACTTTTAATTAGAGGAAGAAAATAAATAAATATATATATGTGTGGTGTCTGACACAGGCCAGCTTTCTCTTTAGACTGAGACATAACAAACTCATTGCAGCACATGTCAGCGTGACCCTGGTTATCCCACCTGGCTGCCCCCACTGTCCTTGGGGGGGTTGTTTAGATGCAGAGAGCTTGAGGAGCTCAAGCTGGATGATGCCACTGCTCTGCTTCGCTCACACCGGCGTAGCAGGGAGAGCGTGCGTCAAGGGTGTGATATTTCTTATTGATTTTGAGGAAAACAAAGCCTAGGGATAAAAATTAACCCAAACTTCTCCCTTTGCTGCTTTCCCAGCCTTCTTTAATTTTCCATTTTGCGAAAGACATTTGTGGCTGTCTAGTTTCAAAAGCACAATTGCCAGACGTCCAGTAAAAGAGAAAAATAAGCCAATATATGGAAACAGCTTGAAAACGTCCTGAATAACTCAGGCATGTGCAGGCATGTGCTGTGCTCATTCCTCCCCTCCCTGCCACGGCTAGTCCTGCTCAGATTAAATCAAATAAGCCCCAGCTCAGCGGCTCTGGTTGCTGTGGCCGTATCTTTCTTAATATTCCCCAAAGATTTCTTCTTTTCTGTGAAATAGTAAAAATCAATAAACTGATGGGGAAAGGAGAAGCATTTGAGCTGCCCCTCCTTTGCTCTGTCTTTCCTCAAGCACAGATGTAACCTGCTAGCAGAGGTATTTTTATATTAAAGTACTTATTATCAATTCCCACTCTCTCCTTCTGTCTCTCCCCTGGGTGTATAGTGCCGGCTATCACTATGGTATCTGAGCTGGTTCCCCAGAAATCAATATACTACCAAGTAATGAGCTTCCTGGGGTCTGGCATTTACCACTTTGGGGTGTTCAAATGATCCTATTTAATTTAATGGGCATTTGTGTGGATAGTTGGGTAGAGGATAGAAAAGCACACACCACTGGTAAGTAACGGCATCACAACCTCCACGCAATGGCCGAAATATCAGCTCTGAATTTATTCCTGCTCCTGAGCAGGAGCCAGCCTGAAGTCTTCAACCCTATAGAGGTGATGGCCATCACTGCAGAGGCGCTGGCCATCACTGCAGAGGTGCTGGTCATCAATGTAGAGGTGATGGCTGTCACTGTAGAGGCACTGGCCATCAATGTAGAGGTGATGGCCATCACTGCAGAGGCGCTGGCCATCAATGTAGATGTGATGCCCATCACTGTAGGGGCGATGGCCATCAAGACAAAGATTATGACCATCAGGATAGAGATTATGACCATCAATATTGCAGGAGAGGGGGAAAAAAACCCAATGGGTGGGGGATGGATGAGGCTGTTTTCACATAGAATGGCAAAAATATCAAGAGGCAGTGCTCCAGCTCTTCCTCACTCAGCCCTCCCAAATTGTTCCTCTGCAAGTCGCTTTGGCTTTGCTCCCGTTGCTGATGTCTTCAGCCCACGCTGGTGAAATGCAGAGTGTTTATAAAGCAATTTGGGATTTGGCTTGCTTGGCTGAACACTTCAAAAACTCATTTTTGAATAGAGACTTGCATCTGCAGCAGGATGGGGCTGTGGGGCTGGGACTGTCCTAGTGCTGTGGAAGGCTGTGAGCTGAGGTTGTGCAATGGCTTGAAGGGAGCTACTGGATGCTGGGGACTCCTGGAAGGACCTTTACATCTCTCCTTGCTGCCCTTGGATGAGGTTTGGTCACCACACCACACCAGGGCACATGTCTCCAACCTGCCTGCTCTGCTGACAGGTGGGATGAAGAGGTTTAGGAGGAGAAGACAAGTATTTGTTTATGAATAGGTACTTCAGCGGTGAATAAGCCAGGATCCATCTGAAGACGCAAATTGTCTGCCTTTGTTTCTGGTGTCGAGCGTAGGCGGTCTCCGACCTTGTGATCAGCAGCATCGCTCGCTCCCAGCCGGCTGGGTACCTCAGTGCCGTGGTTCAACGTAGACCTCTCGAAGTGGAAAGACAGAAGATGATGTACGTGCCCTGTGAGCTGCGCTTTGTGCCTGCCGCTCCTGCCCAAATGGGGAACGATTGACGGCAGGCGAGGAACGAGAAGAAGCGAAATTGTTGAGTTCTGCCAATGAAAAGGTTGTGCAGGTGGTGGCTGAATGGGCTCAGGTGCTGCATAATAGGTATCAACCAGGCTTTATCTCTGCGTTGGCAGTTCCTCATCCAACAAGAAAACTCTAACAAATACCAGTGCTACGGTTGCTAGTTGAATTCATTGGGAGGATTTAGTCATCGAGGGGGAGGAGAGAAGCACCTGGGCTGCCTCGATGGCTCTACCAAGGTCTGAGGAGCGGTGGTGGCATGTCCCATGCCTGCGGTGCTTCACCATGTGTTGGTACCACCACGCTGGATTGGAGCAGTGGCTGCTCTCCTTGTGCTGGGGCTTGTGCTGGATGCATCCGCTGTCTCATTTAATGTGGTCCCTCTGTAAATGAAGTGGAGAGATGGGAATCTCTTCAGTGAAGGGCTGCAGGTTCCACACCCGGGGTTATCTCTGCAGTTCAGATAGGCAGAAATTTGAGGGTTTTCTTTTTTTTTCTCTAAACAACCCTTTTCCAGGAAAACAGCTGATCCTCACTCGCTCTAGGGCTGAAACCAAACCCCGTTCCAGCACTAATCTATTCATTGCATTTGCAAAGTCGATTCATGACTGATGCAGACCACAAACAACTTTCTGGAATGATTTTCTCTGGGGGGAAAACAAGTGGGGAGGGCTGGGGGAACTCCTTTGTGTGCAGGCAGGTCACGGGAGGTGGCAGAAAGCCTGTTGCGTGGCGGAGCTTCAAGTTTTACAGGGTTATTTAGCAAATGAGTGCAAAAAAACCCTTCATATTGGAAAAGTGGTCCGTCATTATTTTACATCCTTTAATTCCAGTTGCAGAAACTCAAGGGGTTGCCTTTATCACTTATTTCCAAGTAGCAGTTGGAGTGCTTGGATCCTAATCTTCACACAAATTCATATTTCTCCATGACTGCAGCCAAACTATTGCAGGAGATATGAAGTGGCTGGTTTAGTTAAAAGAAGATGATGTTTGTAATTGCGAGTGCCTCCGGTTTGCAGCCCAGCTGATGTGCTTAGGGACGTGCTGAGACACCTGAGCAAGGAGCAGCATTCTTGAGGAGGCAGTTGTATGGGTATGAAGATGTCCTGACCTCCCTGCTCTGCCTTCCTTACATCCAGCAAGGCTATTTCCAACACAACCCACAACAAAGTGCTCTGAAGGATGCTGTTGTCTTTCCAAAACCTGTGAGATATGGGACTGGTCCTCTTTCTGCTTTGCTGGATTACCTAAAAATTGTTCTCCCTGCCCATGGAGGGATGTGGAGCTTTTGGAGGCTCCTTTGTATCTGTGAGCTTCTGAAGAAGCAAGCAAGGTTTAATCCCAATAAGCACAATCCCAATCCCAATTGGTTTAATCCCCCAAGGAGCTGCCAACATCTCAGCTTTCCCCAAATCTCTGCAGTGAGCCTCTAACATCCCTGCTCTTGGGGGCTAATTTCTTGCAGGGATCTTATTTGACCTTGGCCATGAGGTAATGATGGGGGAACAGCAACCGCGCTGTGGTTTGGGGCGTTTGCTGTTGGCGTTTTCAATGTCCCCACAGAAAACATGGTGGTTTTTCTGGGGGGGGATTTTGCCTCATCGTACCACTCGGAGCCACTCTTGGGGTAAAAAAATAAAAGCAGGGCTTTACCTTGTTGTTGTGTTCCTGATTTCTCTGCGTTTCCAAAGTGGGGGAAGTCGCTGTGGGGCTGGGCTGCTGTGCTGAGCATCACTGCCCTTGCTGAGCCTCTTCCCCCTCATCCACGCCGGGGACCTGAATTGTCCCCTGGCCCCGGCTGAGCAGTGTGGTACCCAGGCAAACCTTGTTGTGATGCCCCTCAGCTTGTACAATGAGGCACAGCTCCGGCTGCTTATTTCCACCCAAAATGGGCAAAACCAGTGATCTCCCAGGGGATAAATCCAGACCAGTCCATGCTGGGATCCCCAGGGAGATGGGCAAGGGGGAAAGTGGTGCAGCCAAGCGAGGACACAACAAGGGGGGAGAGCAGAGGAATTAAAACCTGTAACTTTTTATTTGTTAACTAGAACAGGATCAAATTAATGGCTGTGGTGGCCGAAGCCTCTTTAACGAAGTGTGCGTCGGGCGCTTTATTTCCCGGGCACAGGTATCCAGTCTCCTCTTTCTAAAGTTGCCTGTAATGAGCGTGGGTGGATATAGAAAAGCAAAAAAGCCCTTTTTTTTTTTTTT
>NW_010317041.1:40203-51026 GCF_000700745.2 Antrostomus carolinensis | reverse complement strand
TACAAGTCTCCTGACCTTTAACCCTCCAATTGTCTCCCCAGTTCCTGGGTATTGGGGGAGTTGAGTGTCTGTGTCTTGCTTCTCTGCCAGCTAAGTTAAAATACCACAGGAGAACATCCTCCTTCCTAAGATCAAAGTTCTGCCCACAGCACCCTTCTCCATATGCTCATAGCAACCACCACCCCACCACACCCAGCTCCCCTCCCTCGCCCACCCAGCTGCACCCCTCCTGGCCCCCACTTGTGGGAAGGGGGGCAGGAAGCTCTGCCAAGCCCCCTCATTAGCGCACAGCTTTCCTCCTCAGAGCCAGAGAGCTGGGACAGGTCAGCACTGTTTGTAACAGCACACACAGCTGGAAACCAGACAGATCTCATTAGGCATTTACAAATCCGCCTTTAGAATGGAAAATGAAGCTGAAACAGAAGCAGCTGCAGAAATGCGTTTTTGGCCAGTCTGGGTAAATTGGGAATTTGGAGCACTTGGAAGAATTATAGAATCGTTTTGCTGGAGAAGACTTTTGAGATCATCGAGTCCAACCGTACCTGTCCACTACTAAACCATATCTCTGACCACCCCATCTACCCATCTTTTAAATACCTCCAGGGATGGTGACTCAGTCACCTTCCCAGGCAGCCCATTCCAGTGCCTGAGAACCCTTTCAGTGAAGAAATTTTTCCTGACATCCAATCTGTACCTCCCTCGGTGCTACTTGAGGCCATTTCCTCTTGTTCTATCACTAGTTACCTGGGAGAAAAGACACACAATCACCTCGCTCCAACTTCCTTTCAGGTAGCTGTAGATAGTGATAAGGTCTCCCCTCAGCCTCCTCTTCTCCAGGCTAAACAACCCCAGTTCCCTCAGCCGCTCTGCATAAGGCTGGTTCTCTAGTCCCTTCAACTTCATTGCCCTTCTCTGGACACAAGAAGAGCCTTACAAGCATCCTGCTCAATAAGCCACAGCACTGTGAAGGATTTCTAGCAGGCCTTTTTAGTTTAAATATTCTTTATTATTCAGTAATGGGTCTGGATGCTTCTTTTCCAGATTCCTTCATGCGGCTGATCCAGGCTCCACTGTAACTACAGATGGACATCTCTTACCGAGATGCAGGACCAGGGATGCAGGGTATACAACCAGGCCGGGACAAGCACAACATGTGCCACTTTAGATTTATATCCAGAAAGGACACATCCCAGAAAGCCCAGGTCTTTGCTTCAAAGGTATTTCTGAACATCAGGTAAAAAATGCTCTCTGCCCTTTTCTACACTGACTGATGAGTTCCCGTGTTCCGAGCTGCAGAGTACACCAAAAGGGCATCTCAGCTCCCTTCTGACACACTAGCCATGCACTGCTTGTGGCATGTCCTCTTTTCCTCTTCCCTCAGCCATCGCAGAGCAAGGCAGGCTGCCTCCCATGCTTAACTGCTTTCTTTAATAACTAAAACTTCATTTTCTCATTGCACACAACTTGATCTTTTACCTCTTTCTCCAGTTGTTTGAGACTTTTGCTGTGCCCTTCATTTAAGGCTGATCAGTGTCTTCATGCTAGCATGACTTAAAATCCTTAGAATTCACACTTTATATCCAGTTCCCCACCTTAATATAACTTCTTTATGTGTTTTGTAAACTATTATTTTTCAGCACTTCTAATAAAGTAACACTTCTATTTAAACATGTTACACGCTGCTCCTCAATAATGGTCTTCAGCAAGCAGCTTAGGACAGGAGGACAGGATGAAGGATTTTCCTACCCAAAACTGAATAGGGTAAATGAGTGGGAAAACCCAAAACAAAACCAAACCAAAAAAAACAAACCAAAAAAAGAGAAAGAACAGTTACATAGAAATCCCATGGCAATCAGCAAGTTCCTTTCATTACAGTATCACATTCAGACCAATAATAAAATGGCAAACAGAGAGAAAAAGTTTTTGCCTATCTTCAGTTGACCAGTTTGTGACCCAAGCACATACACATTTCTGGGTATAAAAGGACTTTTTCTCCACTTCCTTATGCCCACATCTGTACCAAAGAAGGCAGAAGTCAGATGTGTCTGTACACTCATAACTAGCTGAGCATCCACATCCTTGGTTACACCTCCATCACTGCCCAAACTTCCATTTGTCATAGTTGATCAGCCAGTACTAGGTTATATTGAAGGAAATAATGGTTCCCTGAAAATGGGTATTTGAATTTAATGGAAAAATGTTCCATATCCCAGGGGTATTATCACAATTGCAGTCAGATTTCTACAATTAATTAGTTCATCGTCTGCCCTTAATGATTATGTGGCCCTTCTCCATAGCAACATTGATTTGTTGAGTTTAGTTTCTTAAAGAGAAGAAACCCACAAACCCTCAGATTTCAACAGAGCTGGTTACATCTGCATCGAGAGTGCTCAGGCTGCAAACCCTACGAGAGGGTCACTGTTTGTGGGACTTCTCCTGTGCTCCAGAGACTGACAGGTTTAGCCTGGCCCAGCACTTGCTGGCCCTCTGCTATGAGGCTTGCCAGTGATCAGTCACATGGTGACTCATTATTTCAGGCACACTAGAAAACCAAACAGAAGTAATCACAAAAATCACAGGGGTTGGAAGGGACCTCAGGAGATCATCTGGTCCAACCCCCCAACCAAAGCAGGTTCCCTACAGCAGGTTACACAGGAAAGTGTCCAGGCGGGTTCTGAACATCTCCAGAGAAGGAGACTCCACACCCTCTCTGGGCAGCCTGTCCCAGTGCTCTGGCACCCTCACAGTAAAGAAGTTTTTCCTTAAGTTTGTCTGGAACTTGCGGTATTCCAGCTTTTGCCCATTGCCCCATGGGCTTTAGAACTCTTTCAGTTCCATCCTCATCTAAACAGATCTGGGCTACTGGGGAGGTGTCATTTATCTCTCATCATGTTACAGCAGGGTTTGTTTTAAATTTTCCCTGTTGTCTGGCTTGATCATGCCTCTGACACCTACTACTTTGTGGTTAATAAGAAGAAATGGCACCTAAGCTTTAGACCATTTTCTACACTGGAAAATCCTAAGACGTACTGTACCTTTGGTGGAGCACATTCAAAACATCTAATAACTTGCCCAGCCGTGAAATACTGACACCTTAGAGTTGCAGAGCAATATGTGCTTAGCAGCAGACATCAAAGCAACCATGAAGCATTCAACTGATGTAGCAAAATCAGGCAGCATTACCATGTCTATACCTGGGCTGGAAAGAGTTACTGATGATGAAAAAGTTGTAAGTTGTCTCTATTTTCTTTTTTTTTTTTTAATAAATCTGGAACTTATTGCTATATTATAAGAGGACACAAAACCTCAGGAGAATTAAGTAAAATGGGAATACTTACCAGGGAGTCAAAAAAGCCAACTCCATGGAAAGCTTCATCTTCAAGCAGCTTTTGCCTCCATCGTACAGGGGTGCTTCAACATGGGGATTAAAAACAGCTACTCAGTCTGTTTTAGTCTGGCTCTCAACTTCCTTTACTGAAGCTTTTCTGTTCTGAAAAATTAACCAGAGCAGGGACTTACTCCCCAAGAGATATTCTCCATTTCAGAGCTGTCCTTGGCTTTGTGGTTCCTCTCCAGCCCCTGAGAGGGGGAGCCACAGAAACCCTACAGATTCACACAGTGCTGGGCAGCCCCTGCTCTTCACAGGAGGTATCTCTACTCTGAAAAACACCTGTGAGGATGGGGGGAAGCTCGTGTAGAGTTGTCTAAATGAGTTACAGAAAAACAACAGGGTTTATGTTTCTGTTGCATGCTGTTGAAATAAAATCTCATCCAAAGACACCATCACTCTTACAACTACCAGCTTCCCATCCCTGTTGTTGGTGAACACAGAATTAATCTATTTCAGATGCAAAAACCATCAGGCTTTAAAAGCAGCGGAAATCACTAACTACTCCCCAGACTGCAGAAGATCCCTTGTACAGGCCACAGAGGAAAGTTGGGTGGGAGCAAACACACAATTACATTTTTGGCAGTGTCTGACTTATTTAAGGGGCACTGTTCAATTAGCAGCTTACTGTCTGGTGACACTAGCAATGCCCAAACAGTTCACAGTACTAATTGGTAGGATTTCAAGTGCAATAGAAGACTGCTCTACAGGTCTTCCTGGTCACTCTGATAGAATTAAAATCATAGAATCTCCTGATTGGAAAAGACCTTTGAGATCATCGAGTCCAGTTGTACCTGTCCACTACTAAACCATATCTCTAAGCACCACATCTACCTCAAATACCTCCAGGGATGGTGGCTCAACCACTTCCCTAGGCAATTTCATCCTAATGCCTCAATGTTCATATTAAGTATCCTCCTCCTACAAAGATACCATTTCAAATAATTAAAGCCAGCTTAATTACTCCACCAGCCACTGAGAACACTTAGAATGCCACCACATGTGGCAAAGGAATCACATGCAGCTGAGGAACCCCATGCTGTTCCCTCTGTGTCTGGATCGGGGAAAAACCCTCTCTTCTATATTTTAATAAGTAACACTAATTAACACATGGATGTTATCTGTGAGATTTGGTGGGGTATTTTGTATGAGATTTGAAAGTCTAAGTAACAAATGTTCACAACAAAGCAGGTCAGAGGAAGGCTCAGGGACTGTTTGTCTCTTAGGTGGTTTGGCACTACTAAGACCCCAACTTTTTTTAATCCAGCCAAGTAAAGCGCAAGGGAGAAATTCAGCTCCTGGGTACAGATGCACTAAGAGATGGTAACAATGACACCAGAAAGGAAAAGTTCAAACTGAAGATAAATCATCTTAAGGGTAAAGAATATGGATTTACCAAATACACCTGTAAGCTGGAGACCAAGAGGTCTCCCACCTGCAGAACTCAGATGCTTAAACAGTTTTCACAAAACAACAGCTTTACAGATGAAGTGATGCCAGTCTGGGAAAGTGAACACAAGAGCAACTAGATGTGACAGCAGAGCAGCTTACTTTCACAGCCTGAGATATGCTTCTAGTCTTACATTTCAGTTCTTCAGCACTCCATATGTCCCAGCAGATTTCACTGGGACATTTTTCACTTACCCACCTCCCTCCATCACCAACATCTCAGAGCTCAAGCATTTGTTAAAACAAAGAAATGGTTCATCTTCTAGGCTTTTGATCTATCTGTTGTCTAAAGCAGGAAGATGAAAGCGTTTCAGCTCTCTGGGAAGCACAGCCTCTACTTATCTACATTTCCTACAGATAACTAGAAGTAGACAAAAAAGATTCAAAGTTGCACTAAGCGCTTTGTAAGACTTGAGAAGTACCTAGTGTAAGATCTGTTAAACCTCAAGCAACAAGTAGCCCGTGTTCTCTCTCGTTTCATTTACAGCTTAGGTAATTCAGCAGACATGCTTTAATTTGCTGCTGTCAAGTCAGACAGCATTTTTTCCCCAGGTTTATAAATGGTATGCGAATTTCCAACAGATGTCTGCTTGGACAATAGGATGTTTACCTAGCAATGTAACACTAATCCTCATCCCTCTTTCACTGTTCATCACATCATTTACAAGCTTGTTTGCACTGTCAGTTTTAGGCAGCCTTAGTACTGAGTCTGGGAACAGCCATCTTCCACTGCTGGCACTGCTGGATGTGAAAACATCTACTTCAGACTGAGCCATTAACCTCAAGTAGCAAACAGCACTTTTGAACTTTCTCTTTCCTTGCTGTCAAGACAACAGAAGATCAAATCTTGTGTTTCCAGAAACAGCTAAGAAAATGCAAAGCACAGTATAATATGTTAGAGTTCTGATGTGGACCATGCCTCCCCCTTGACTTAATTCCTGAAGCCAAATGATTCACTATTTGTTACTCAATCCCACCACACTACGTTCTGAGGTGATTTTTAAGGAGAGAGGTATGTGAACTTGCATGCATTTAGCACTTTTGTTGTTGTTTTTTTTACTTGATTTGACACACAGAGAGGTACAACAATTTTTTATTCCCTTATAACCCTTCAAGAAAACTTCCTTCTCCATAAACCCTGAATCTGGGTGCTCCAGGGTCTCAGAGCAAAAATCTACTTGTCTTAACCTAAACCAGATAACATTCAAGTTCTGCCAATAGGGAAGGATGCCTGCAAGACAGCAGACACGAGTTCACCATGTCGGACTGCTTTGCCTTTCAAATAGCTCCCAGTTCCATAACCGAACACAACAATAACCAAGCAGATGCCAGTGCAGCAGTGTGAAAGGTCATTTTATTACACAAGGAGTTTTATATGCTTGTCACATTAGGGAGACCTTCCTGAAAACTGGACAAAGTCGCATAAAAAGTCTTAGGTACAAATTAATTACCCAATAAAAATCGGTGACAGAGGCAAAAGACTAGTCAGATTCATAAATAAATTATCTTTACTAGACATTACCCTGTTATAAGCTACAAGTTACAATAAGCCATGCTACATGATGACTTGCTAAAGTGATTCTGTCCTTACAACAGAGTTGATGAAGAAACTGGAGCAATAAAGTGTGAATGCATCACTGCTCTTTTTGCTACCCACTGGTAATTAATTTAATTTTTTTTAATTTTATTTTTTTCTTTTTCTTCCTCAAAATAAAATATTTTAGCTGGAATAGGTCTCTGGAGGCGATTAAGTAGCATTAAAGGTACTATTAAGAGCTCATCTTAAGCTGCACCTACCATACAACTATCTGGTTGGCATATAACCTTGGATTCATTACCATGGCAGCAGAATGAACCAAGCCCCTGCAGTTGGACCACAAACCCACAGTGTGACTGTCCTGGTTTTCAGCTGGGACAGAGCTGGGTTTCTTTTTAGTAGCTAGAACAGCGTTGTGTTTTGATTTCAGCCTGGGATTTGTTATGAGAGAAACACTGAGAACGTATCAATGTTTTCATTTATCACTGGAAGTTGAAGGACTTTGTGTTTTGTTAGTACACACACACAAGACTGGGGGTGGGAGAGTAGTATTTAAATTAATAAGCTAAATTGGCATTTGTACATGCCAATGGGATATTCCATATCATATAACATCATGTCCAGTATATTAATGAGGGGCCCTCTCTCTCTCTCTAGCTTTTGTTTGGGCTTGTTCTTCCAGCACTGTGGTTTCAGGATTGTCGCTTCTCCAGGATCGTTATCCAAGAACAGGCTGGGCTTGGTTGGTGGGTGATGAGCAGCTGCACTGTGTATCATTCATCTGCATATTTTATTACTATTATCATTATTATTTTTATATCATTATTGTTTTAAGTTTAATTTTATTTCAATTATTAAATTGTTATTATCTCAACCTATGAGTCTCCTTATCCTTGCTCCCCAATTCTCTCCCCTATCCCCTGGGGGGAAGGGGAGTGAGCGAGAAGCTGTGTCTGGCTGCTAGCCCAGTGCTGGCCCTGTGAAACCACCACAGTGACCAAACACATACAGGAAATTTTCACCTTATGAAAGTCAACATTTTTACCAAGGTCAAGGTTCAGTGACCACTACCCATCATAACTACACATACGTATTAAACCAAGTGTTCAGCATTTAATTCCTCACCTACAGAAACTGAACTTGATCTGTATGCTAAAAAACACAGGAGCTGAAAAAGCAGAGAGTAAGTGTGGGCCTCCACAGAAAAGTACCTGGGGACCATGGTGAAGAACAGCTTGGACATGAGTCAGCAGCATGCCCTGCAGCAACAAGGGTCAACTACCTCCTGGGCCACATTAGCAAGATCATAGCCAGCATATCGAGGGAAATGATTACTTCCCTCTCTCTGTATTTGTGAAGCCCCATGTGGGAGTACTCTCTCTGGTCTTGGCCCTCCCAAGACAAGATAGCAGTTGCCAAGCCTGTTGCAGTGACCAGGGGTGACAAAAAAGTTTCCAGACTTCCAAAATGAAGCAGGCAAACAGTTGAAGCTAAAGTAGGACACTTTTTTTTTCAGAAAACCTTCTCATCTGTAAATTCAGCCCATCAGTTCAGTCTTTAGAGGCTATTCTGGCACCATATATAATTCCATATGAGAAGAGCATCCTATCAGTTTTGCCAGTGTTCATCAAGATGATTTCCATTCTTTTTAAAGCAATTCCTTAAGCACGCAGGACATTTTTAGCCACTTAGGACTGCAAGCAACTGCAAAAGTAGATGTCCTTTAATTACCTTCACACTCCATATGGTTAGCTTCAAAGGCATAGGAGCAGATTCAGGACTGACAACTCATCTCTGTGCTTAGCAGGGACTTGAGAGATGAAAAATACACATTCAGTACAGCAGACGCTGGTGACATACTAACCAAAACCATCTTCTACACTATCAAATTCATACAGAGACATTTATTGGGCTGTCTCACAGCTACTATACCTGTGACAGGCTACACAACGCAGACGAAAATGTTTCAGTGCACCAAGAACCTGTTGCAACACCATTTTCAGCTGCTGAAGGTGTCCCATCCTGATGCAGAAGGCTCATTTACTTTCCACAGTTCACCTTTGTATCCTGAGATACACTCACACAAAAATAAACAGAGAGAAGCAGCATTATCAACAGATGTATAACTAAAGAGAGATCTGTCCTCTGACCAGACTATTACTTTCATTTATCAGCAAGGAATTCACTGAAATTAATTCAGAAGAAATGTCACAGCTGAATACATTTCTGAGACACAGCTACTAGAGGCAAAAATACGAGTGAGGGAGGACACTGACAAAGAATGTAAACTTGAAGCAGTACAGAAATAAAACTGAAACTCATTTCCCTTCTAGGACACTTTTTTCCCCGTAATCTGTTACGAAGAATTTGTTCAAGATCCCCAGATGCAACAATGCTTCACAATAAAACCCTGCACCTTCAAATTTTGCAAAGGGAAGTCTAGGTTCTTTTGAAAAAAAATTAACATCAGCCCAAATTACAATTTCATTTGTGTTTTTTCAAAGGTTTGCAATTTGTGAAACAAAAGGGTGTTTCAGTTTGGTCTAAGCAACTTCACAGTACGTGCAGTGTTCTCTCAGATGGCTAATAAGGAAAAAGCAGGGAAAAGCAACACTCGGACAAAAATCACTTGAAAGGTTGCAGCTGTCAAGATATCACAACAATCACATAATTTTCTGTGATAGTTTAACTTGGCTGGCAGACAAGCAAGACACAGCCACTCTCAGCCATCCCCCTGCCCTCTTACCCTCCACCCAGGGAATCACAGAGAGAACTGGAGGGGTAAAGGTGAGGAGAATTGTAGGTTAAGAACAATTTAATAATTAGAGGAAAATAAAATAGTAATAAGAATAATAATGAAAAAAACTATATATGAGTGATGCAGAGTACAATTGCTCACCACCCACTGATAACGATCCCAGAGGAGTGAAAAAAGAACCCCCAAACCGAAACCACAATCCTGGAAAAGCGAGCCCAAGTGATTCCCAAGAGAATCACCCCACTTTCCGGTCAGCCCTGGTTAATATACTGAACATGACATGATATGATATGGAATATCTGGATGCTTCCATCACAAGAGGAGCCAATGTCACTATGGTTATTCAGTTGTAGTTTAAGTTTTCTGCTTTAAGATGCCCACTTCATGTTCTGGGATCTTGACAGCAGTTTCTTTTCCCCCCACCTCGGCTTTTTTAAAGAGGACAGATATTCTCAGTTAATTCAAAATTACTGAGTTATTTCCCAACACAGTAATCCAACTATGTACTGTATAATCAACGCTTTTAGATACAAGTATCCACTCGGCATTTTATTTCACATAGATATCTGTGGGGTCAATTACACTTGCTGTGCAAATCATGCACTCAAGCCTGATCAGTGACAACAGAAATTCAATTATCTTTGGCTTTCTAGATGAATATTTTGATGGACTAGGGGACAGCTATGCAGCTACTTAATCTGTATATAAATCCAGTCTTAAACAGATGGGGAAACCTACATGTGATTTCATAGTAACACATTTGAAAGTGGTTAATTCTCAATTTCTCACTTTGTCTCTAAACTGTGGCTTTTTGAATACCCTACAATATTCAACTAAGTAGCATCAACATCCAAACTAACCAGATTTCTCCTGCTATTAGGACACATCAGAAACCGAGGAGCTATCTAGGTAACTGTCACCTTTAATGTATTTAAAATGGCTTCAGAAAACTGAAAAGTCAGTCACTGCTTTGACAGAAAATACTATTTTTTTTGTTGATTAGTAACACTTTTATTATGCTAGAGGCATAGAGCTCATTTATACCATCAAGAGGTCAAGATATCTTGCCATGAAATCCCACTACTGAACATGCTACCTCACTAGCTACCCTGCCTCAAGAAAGCAATAGGCAAGTAATCTAAATGATACCACCTTCTTGTATAAGCAGAGGAATTTTTCCTCCAAGCTATTATTCCATGTTTACTTTTCTTCTTGCTCACTATATGTCATCTATCAACTGAAAGTAAGGGGATTTAAGCATTTGCAATGCTGCATCTTCCTCATTTTCCAGCTATAAAGAGGATTCCCATTTCCCACTTTGATAATTTCTCAGTTAAACACACGTATACGCACATACATATATACACGCACCACATCCCTCATGCTGCTATAGAATATGAAAGAGAAGAAAAAAAAGTTAGCAACACTGAATCTCAAACATTTCCATATAAAGTAGAAAATTAGCTAACACTGCTGGGAGGTCAGAACAGAAGGATAAGAGAAATATGGTACAACATAGAATCTATTCTCCATCTTAGAAATGCATTAGGTATTTTCTCCTCAATAAAACCCTAATTAGGTATATTAGTAGGAAATATTTAGCCAAGAGTATAAAGAGAAACAAAATCATAGGGAAATGATTGTTGCCTCTCCCTGCTGGAAAAAAGTATGAGATGATGGTACAAAGAACA
>NW_010317041.1:25766-40181 GCF_000700745.2 Antrostomus carolinensis | reverse complement strand
AAGGATTGGAGACAGACAAGCTGCAGAATTAACTGAAACAAAGCAGGGTTTTTTAAAGTGTCCAAGACCTTTTCAATCTGAATTACTTTAGTAGCCTGGAATGAAACTGAACGAAACACACTGAATTTTTAAAGGTCCCTTTTAAAGAACAGAAACAAGGCAGATCGACATTGCAGAGGGCAGGCAGGAGAACCTGCAGGTTCTTGTTTATGTAAAAGCTAATCCATCCAGTGTACAAAGTCAGAGGACACCAGAAGCTTTGCTGGCTGATCAAATGAACAATCCCACAATGAGAGATTCTGGGAAGTTATCTTTCTGTCCAGACATGCCTTAATCGTGGCCACATCAACTCCAGAAGACTGGAGACTGCCCACCTTTGTTGTATGTAGGTATATCTGTGCCATATGGCTCAAGGCATCAAGTCCAGCCAGGGAGAATTCCTGATCTCCAGGGCAGGGGCAAGTGTAAAGTAGATGGATTGATATTTTAGTTAAAGGTAGTGGGACTTTTAGTACCCAAATTTTTAGTAGCCAACTTTAAAAGTGCTTGAGAAGCCATCATAAACTACATCCCAACATGTGAGACTTTTTGCCTTACCCAGTATTTGTTATTTGTTACTAATCAAGGACTTCTAGTAATAGTCCTGGCCACAGGAAATGGATCAAGCTGACAGAGTGACACAGTAAGTCAAGTCACAAGCATTAGAACAAAGCATTGTACCCAGAAACCTTGCAAGTCTTCCGTAGGCAACTTTAAGCCTTTTGTCCATTTGCTTAACCTACCTGGATGAACCCATCTACAAATAATTCTATCCAGTCAACCTGGACTTTAAAGCTACCTGGATCAATACAAAGGCATTTTATCTGCCCATAGCAATTTCTCCTTTCCTCTCAATTCACATCAAAGAAGGAATGAACTTTGCTAGTTGAGGGATTAAACACTGGCAGCTTCAGTTTTTATGCTTAATAGGAGCAGCCATATCAGTCTGGCTCTTGAAAGAGCCAATTTAGTCAGACAGAAGACAGAAATCAAACTGCTCTATGTTTGATCTACCAACTCAACAAGGAATTCAGCTTTTGTCACAAATATACCTACAAGTAATTATTCCAAAATTACTACATCAGTTCAGAAAAGTTATGTACATCTGTGGACTCTCTTTTTCTTACAAGTATAATATACTATGGCAACAGGCAAGAGCACACTTAATCTTTTAATAGATTAATAGATATTAGTATATTTTAATAGATTAATAGATTTTAATATCTTTTAATAGGTGGCTGCCTCTCCCCTGACCAGTGAGCAGGCAATGGGCAGGACTGAAGCACCTTTTGTTGGTACACTGCTGCATGCCACATGACTGAAGATTGCATGTGGCCATAAATCAAGAAAAACTTCTTAACTTTCTGAAGTTTGTTCATTTACAACATTCAGCTCATAACAAATACTGGCCCAAAATATTTTGCTGTCAACTAAGGAATTGCTGAAGCACAGAATATCTGAAGTCAGAGAACTATAAGAAACTTCTCACTAGGACAGGCAAGACGAAATGTCAGGAAGATTAAAACTGCAGACACACTAGACCTAGAGATGGGATCTAATGCAGCAAGACCACTAGGAACCAGATTTCAGAGATGTAGGACAGCAACAAACAAATAAAATTGAACACTGGGAAAAGGATAAGCATCACTTAACACTTTGCTTACAATCCTTACGTGATACAGACAGATTTTTTTATTTTTTATTTTCTTATAGATGCAAAAATGAAGTTACTTCCCAGCATTTAGACCAAAGCCACATGGCACTGGATTTGAACCAGAGGCAAATGTTTCAGACAAGGATTTAGCCAAAGACATCCAAATTATCAAGTTACATTAAGAGCAGTAAGAATATCTGACATACTGTCACAGGCATCATAATCTCAGAATCCACTACAGTAAGGTTTTACTTGGAAAAAAAAAAAAAATAGGTGTGGTACAAAGATATAAAATTCTTCCTCTGGCAATTAGCATTTAAAAAACATTATTTCCTGTAAACCTGCGTTAGATTATAACTCTAATTTATCCCAGTGGAAGAGTAATTTCAAGTTGGAATAGAATAAATCTGTGGCTAAACTCAGTCAAATAAAATGACTTTAAAATACATTTAGTAAACTCTATGCATTCTGTGTGTAGCCCTGCACAGCAAATTCAAATTCATCGAAGCTGGTGAGCAAGCTACAGTCTACTTTGTCTCCAACTTGGTCCCAAAATAGCGAGATAAATTCCAATTGTACAATCTTAATTACACAGAGGGCAGAAGAATCATAGCTTGACTTGTAGGCTCCTAAGTAAAATTTATTTTCTACTGGCAACTGAAGGATCTAGATTTAGATACAGCATAAAATAAACTCAAGTAAGATCACAAAACAATACCAGGAAAAGCTGCACTGAGGGGTTGTCAGTGCAGATTAAAACGCCTAACACATCTCTACGTGAGTCTCACATTGTCTGAATAATTATTACTAAGATTCACAACCTATTTTTTGTGCATTTTCTTTCAGTATAATTCAACTAAAGACAACAAGCTAACTGCCAAGAACAATGCCATACTTTTCAATAAATACAGAAACATCAAATCTTTACTTTCTCTTAGAAAGGAACTATGAGGTTTATTAGAACTCTGAACCAGTACTTTGAGAGGCTCATTTACAAGCCCAGTTTTTGCCTATGGATCAAATCACAGGCCTTTACTTTTCAAAGCAGCTCATGATACTAGAAGCAGAGAGCTGAACAGCTTAATCTAAATGTTGCCTAAATGTCACGAGCCAAAGTTCTTGCAGAAAGCACTCTCCACAATTATGTCCTTTCACAGGCTGGGTTCTCAGCAAAGTCATTCCTGCTTAGCAATTTGTCACTGCTTACAAATATTTTCAAAATAGAGCATCTCACTTACACAGCAAGACATTTAAAAAAAAAAAGAAAGAATGAAGGTTGGTAGGTTTTAATATTCTAAGCCATCTACCTCCACAGGGGAATAACCCAAAAATTTAATTATGTGTTATCCTGCTAAAATTCAACCATTCTTCAGCTTTCTATTAGTTGTCACCACCTTAACATTTTACTGGAACTTGTACATGTCTTTTCACCACTTCATTAGAACACAACTATCTTTAATCACCTTCACAAACAACTGGCCAGGTCATTTGTGTCTTTCCACACCAAGCAGGTTCTTCTAAGTTTCCCCAGCATTCCAGAGATCTACACCACCAATTGTGTAAAACCAGGTAACATAGCTTTGAAACACCACTAAAAATGCAGGCTAGCTTGATTAATCTCAAACTTAATGTGACACTGGTAAAATGTGTTATGTGTGTAAGTAGCAATGAAGCATTAGCTTTACTATTGGAAATAAATGTGTTTCCAAAAGCCAATCTCAGTCTTCCAATACTCTGGACATGTACCACAAAAGTGGACATAAAACCCCAAGCCACCTCCCACTAGGCAACTGAGCAGTGAAGAACAACCAAGGCCATTTTGGGTTTTTCCCTGGAGCTTCAGCTCTCCCAGTCAGTAATCTCTGAAGTGACCTAAACTGTCAAAACAATTTAATCTGCTCTGTTACCACCTGTAACTACAGCACTCACATGCACAGCCTTCAAACACAGTGGTTCAGACAGAGTAATTCCGGTCTGTGACATCAAAGAAGTTATTATACTGTATTTTAAGCACTGACCTATACAACAATACAGCATTCTGCACCCCAATTTGTATCACTCGGAGAAGGAAACAGCAGTAACACTGACAGAAAGCAGCTCAAGTTAAGAACTCTGAAGGTGAAAACCTTCTCTCCACTCTTCATGAAGTATCACATCTCTTTATTGGGCTTTCTTTGAGCTATCAGACACCCAATACATTAGATCCTTTTGTGACCTAACACCAGTAGTCTCATTAAGCATTTCTCTTCTTTTAGTTAGTCCATTTTCTTAGTTTTCCTTTGTATTACATCCACAAACATTCTGGAAGTACGCCAAACATTAAATCTTGTATTTCCTCTAATTAGACTAGCTTGTAGAATTCAGAGACACATGAGCAGAGGACAATTTACATTTATCAAAGCTAGAGGGGTGAATTACTCCTCTTCCTCTCCATTCCTACCACCCTTAACAGTAATTTGGGGTGTTTACTTGAGTAAAGTACTGGATTTTCACAAAGTCCTACATGCCCCCTGTTAAATAAAACAAATGTTGAAAGGATATCTCATTTCAGCATTCAACACCATAGACATTCAAAAGTGGTACTGTTGGAACAAACCACATGCTCTGCATAGACAATCAAAGAGGAAGAAATGTATCAGTAAGAAAGTAGATGCATTTTCCATACCTTAAGCAATCTTAAATCTAAACCACATATGAAAAGTTTCAATGTGGAATGTTTTTATTTAAAACAAATTACAAATACAAACATTTGAAAATGTACAAAAATAAACCAGACATTTTCTACATCTTAATAAAGCAGATTAAACTTATTTCTATATGTACAATCCTTTCTGTGGGAAATTCTAATCAGCAGATACTTTCCTGTTCTCTTCAGAGCATTCTATGCCAAATCCCCTCCCTCAAAATCCAGCCACAATTAAGACTAGAAGCAACATTTCAAAAAACCTAACATGCTAAACAACTCTGAACAGATTAAAAAGACACCATTTCTCACAGGTAATAAACATGACAATGTATTTCCCTAATGACTTTTGGGCCAACTATGTGCTGATGGGTAGTTTTCAACTCAAGCTTCCTCTAGTTTGTTGATACGTAACTTGGGCAACACAGTTTTGTAAGGTATTTTTACAGATTCAAAAAAAGCAATTATAGCTTTGTTGACAGCATTCTTCCTCCCTCCTCCTTCCCCTAAAGTTTCAACTCTTCAAACAAAAATGTATCTGCAAATAAAAATAGAAAGTAGAAGAAGAGTTCTGAACTCAAAATAATTGGTTTTTACTTCATCTGCCAACACAATAGGAACTGAAATTATCACCTGCTCAATATCACATTACACCAACGAACGCAGTGGAACCATTACCACAATAACACTGTTCTGAACCACTCTAATGTATACCCAAATATTTTTTGTATGAAGCTTTGCTCAGTGATATTGATCAAATTATCTCAAGCTGTATAGTTCACCTCAATGTTCTGCCATCCTATTTGCTTCAACATCTGGCCAAGATACTGTTTTCTTTCCATTTTCTGTCAGTAGATGTTTTTGGAGTTGCAGTAATGTAATGAGAGGTGAGGCAACATTTGTGGAAAGAGGTTGCTGCTTAAACTAGCATTATTGGAAAATGCATTTTTGGGGCACAAAAGCGTCTTTTCCAGCCTTAATGATTCTGTGATTTCTGTGATTGGAAAATGCATTTTTGGGGCACAAAAGGCCTTCTTTAGATCTCAAATACAGCAGGCAGCTTTGAAGTTGAAAACAGTTGCTCAATTTACACAAATGTGCTCAGTCCCTAAGAGAAAAGCAAGGTGACAGTGGTTCAAAGAAAGCTCTTGAGAAACAGGTTCTCTCTCACCTTTTTCTTCCTTCAGCTGTCAACTTCATTCATATCATAACTAACAGAAAGCTGCTTAGCAAGAGAACAGTTAATGTCTACTTGCACAGTGTCCACAACACAGTCACCTAAGCCATCATCCTCTAGCTGCTACCTGTAACAAACTGGAAATATTTACCTAGCGCTATGGTAGGTGGTGGACAAAGATCTCATTAAAATTTACTAAGATGGAGATGAATGCAAGTTGAATACAGGTTTTATAACAGCATCTTGCCTGCAGCACACCTAACTATACTAGCTTTCAATTCTAGTGCTTCTACAACTGTGACTCTTCCCTATAAAAATTTCAATCATCTGCAAAGACAACACTAATATCACAGAAGTAAAGTTGAATTCTGTATCAAAAGCTAGGTCAGTATGACAGCTATTCTTGTCAGTATTTTGTCAAAAGGTCAGCTGACTGAAAAACATTATTCTGTGTTTATGTGTACAGAACACACATAAGTTGAAGTTTCTCTAGCAAGTTTTAGTCAGTGTCTTATTTCCTGCTGTCTTAAACTATTCTGTCTAATGAGCTCATTTCACCACTAATACATTATATATGTATTTTTTTATTTGCTAAATATTTATGTTTTACTCCAAAGGAAAACTTGTTTTTCTAAAAAGATCCTGAGCACATTTTTCAACCATTACCCGACACTCAAAATTTCACGTGGAACACTTAACACTGGTAACATCATGAGATTCTCCAGTTACTTCACACTTCTGGTTAAGATTAAAGGACAGTGCTGAAAACTCCTTGGAAGTCTACTAAAGCTTTCCTTTGCTTGCTAAGACATAAGAACACATCATAGGCAGTTTTATCGTAAATGAAGAAGAAATCAAAGAATGTGAAAAGTATTTATTAGCAAACAAAACAAACTCTGCAACACTTACCATGGGAGTCATACTTGGAAAAATGGCTAAATAGTAATGTGTAGGTAAGATGCAGCTACACATAAGACACTTTCAGTAAGTTTTGTCTCTCTAGTCATCTACTTCCTGCAACTAAGTTTCATATAGACCTACTGTGAAACTACAACCAGCAAGTACATCAACTGACAGCAAGGATCAATATAAACCAGAAAGTTTCTGATGTAAGGAAATTGCTTCACTTTTAACAAGGTGGGAAGACACACAACTTATGTTATGAAACAGCAAGTCAGCACTTGAGAGGTAGTCTAGTTGCTCATTTGACTGGGAGAGGTAGAGCTAGTTGAGAAAACAATAGCTAAGGCCAGTCAAAATTATAATTACCCCAAGTTTTTGAAGAGGCAAAAAGAATTACTCTAATTTTATGTCACTAGAGATTCAGTTGTTGACATTTACTCACTTTCACATAGGTAATATTATTGTAAAATATCCATTCAAGGAGAGAATTCTCCCAGAAATAACCATGGAAACAGCTTAACTACATTTTGGCATGTGTCAACCAATTCCTCTAATTTACACATCTTACAACTATGAAGGTTAGAGCTAGATGGCTCTCCTCTTTTGGCAGGCTGATATAGCTAAAAAACCAAATACATACCAAAGACTATAAGCAAGTTAAGTCTCAAATTCCATTGAGTTTACCTACATAAAGTTCTCCATGCAATTTCTTCCCACAGGAAAAAAAACAAACCCACAATTTTTTTTTGAGATGAAAGCCAACAAGACATATTGGTCATACAGTCAACAGCTACTAAAATGCTCATATATTGAAAGTTAAGACATCTGGGTACAGAATCATACATAATGCTCCCTTGGATTGATGTAGACTCTTCCAGGTCCTGAGTTTTGTGGGTATCTGCTGCTCCAATTTTTGTAGTATGTTTGCTGATAAACAGGATACATATGCTGAAGACCTTCTTGTTCCTGTTGCTCTTCAGCCTCATAAGTTAGTTGCCTTCCATTGACAGCTTTCTAAACACACACAAGAATTTATCAGTTTCATAGTTCATGTACAGAACCTGCAATTCCTATTCTAGTTAAAGCTTTAAGCAAGATAAAAGGTGCGTGATCTCCAAAACAGTCCTATGAAACAAGAAACAAACTTAAAAATTCTCATCAGTAAGAGACATATGACAGAAGTGTTAGTAACTACTCAGTTAACCTCAACCTTTTGTTTCAAAGCAAGTTAGATTTTAAGTCTGAATAAATCTAAGAAGTAAAACACAAACTATGAAGTCTGTCAGCACTCCTGTGCTTTGTTATTTTATTCAACTAGAACTTCAAAGCTCTAGTAGTGTTTATGTATTTAAATTACTCAGCAAAACTACCTAAGAAATACAGGATACTAAAATTATATTGACTTTCTACTCCATGGATAGCAAACTCACACATCCAGCAGTTATTGACTAGGATGGACAAATACTTGGTTCTTTATAAAAAAATATCCTTATAAGCTTATTTTAAGGAGCAAGACGAAATTGAAGCTTCAATCAGGAATTCAAGCCATCTTATTTACCATGTGCTGCAGGTTTCCAGCATCTTTCTCCCTGTACTGGTTTTGCAAAGGAAAATGTTCTTTCTGAAAGAAGAAGAGTTAGAGTGGAAAGAAGTCAAAATTCAACACTGCAGAACAGATTTGGTTTACACAAAAGTGCTAGTCATTACAAAATACACTCTGCCTTGTGAAGGGTCTTAACTGACTAACATTTAGAATACTTACAAGCTAATCTCTGGTGTAAAAAAAGATGCTATTGTCAGTTTAAGAAGTGTTATTTACACACATTTAATTTTTACTTTTTGATTGAGCATAAGCATGTTTGAGAAAGATTAAAAGCTTTTTTTTTAACATGACATTGATTTTAAATAAGACACAGGTTAAAAACAAAGTAAAATTCAAAATCAGTTATACTGTATAATGTTTTCACAAGCTTCACATGGATAAATGCTGACTCTGATATTGCATGGAACTATTTAACTGAAAAGGAATTTAATTGTACATTACTGAAAGAAGGAAGTACATGTTTCTGTTTCTTAATTTGATAACATTAATCAAAGTACTTCCTACTGAAAAATTAGAAATTTCTAATGAGACTACCCAAAACACAGAGAATACTTTTCAGTAAAATCAAACTCATTATTTACAACTTGTAGACAAAAGGTGGTTTGGTGACTGATTTTCCAACTTACAGTCCACACAACCCAGACATTTTACTATCAACTTTTTCTGTGAGGCCTAAAACCTGTTTCTCAAAGTATATATCTCCAAAATATTATTTCAGAGGTTTAGCAAGGCCTGATAGCTGGATGTACACCAGGAACTAATTAGCATTCTATTCATAGGTCAGGACAAGAGCTAAAATAGCAAGCAAACGCTCCCCCTCCCAAACATACATGGCATAAACACCCTAAAATCTCAATGTCAGCTGTAGGTCTGCTCCTACAGTTCAGCATGGCTCGCTAATAAAAACATTGCCATATACAGCTGCAAGTTCTTCTGCAACTCGAACAGGAGTCCAGTGCTTGATTCATTAAGGTCCTTAGTCCTCTGGAACACTGGCTATGCTAGAATAAGGGAAAAACCTAACTTATCATTGGCTGGGTCCTGGTACCTCATTCCCTCTCCTACTTAGAAAAGTAGTCTTAGAAAGTCACTTTACTCTGCCCTTATTTGCCCTTTGCTGGATCCCAAAGAACGGTCCCATCACCAAGATCAATATATTTTTACAGACTGCTTAACACTAAGTTTTAAAAGTCACTAGTGCCACTTAGCTATTACAGTAACAAAAAAGTCTTAAAGCTGACAGTGATCTAATGACCAAGGCTTCAGAGATGTCTATCACTTAACTCTTCAGTCAAGTCTCCCAGAAACTCTAAAATAAAAACCACATGTTCTCAGGTAGCAGATGGTCAGTGCTCTCTGCCCTACCCATACCTCTTACATTTCCTAACAAAACTGTTCCCATACGGGGCTCTGCAATACCTTTCCGAGCTAAGGCATTGAGCCTGAACACACAAAGCAAACACTGACATTCCCAACATCATGACTATGCTTTGGCCTGACAGAAGTGCCTTCAATTTGAGAGAAGCAAATGCATACCAAAAAAAATTACAAGTACATAAAAGATGTAGATAACACGGATGTTACTCCTCACTATATATGGGTTAAAGAGTAAAGACAACTTCTGGATAGAAAATAGTGTCTTGCAAAGCTTTATCTTGTCAACTATATTATTTCTGAAACAGTTGGTCAGTATTATTATTCCTGATACTGTAAGGAGGCCATAGTTGTGCCTTATTTAGTATATACTTTAGATATTAATGGCAACCAAAACCATATTCAAGTACACAAATGCTTCATATAACCAGCCAGGCTGAAATCACCTAACTTTACGAAATAATACCAGATGGAAATATTGCTCATTTTACACATCTGAAGAAAAATGAGCTACATGCAGCTTATCTGTACTTAACAATGTATGGTTAACATGCATGTATAAAGGAAGTAACATTTATTGGTAGATTCTGCTGTCAGAAAACCAGCATTACTGGCATATAAATCAGCACATTTACTGTGCTCTTCAAAGCAAACTAGAAAAAAAAAATGGCAGAAAATTTCTTGCAGAGTTCACCCAGATATTTTGTTGAAGCAGAATCACCCATATCTATGTATTGCCTGAACAGTGTTCCCAGTTACCAGCACCTGAAGGGGCTACAGAAAGGCTGGGGAGGGACTTTTTACAAGGGCAGGTAGTAACAGAATGAGGGGTAATGGTTTTAAACTGAAAGAGGGGAGATTTAGATATTAGGAAGAAATGTTTTACTGTGAGGGTGGTGAGACACTGGAACAGGTTGCCCAGAGAAGTTGTGGATGTCCCCTCCCTGGAAGTGTTCAAGGCCAGGCTGGATGAAGCTTTGAGCAGCCAGGAGACATTGCTCTTTCATACCTGAGCTAAGAGCATGAATTTACCACACAAGGCAGTTACACACATGTGGGGAACAAGAACCCCCACATCATCACCAAAGGTTAATGTTCAGTTAGAAAAAAAAAAAAAAAAAATCTGCCTGCTTAAGAATTTCTACCAACAGTGGTTTTACACAATTTAGACAAACACTGGAAACCAGAACAGGAAATTTCAGTGGGTTTATTTATCCAGTTAAAACTAGAGATAAAGGAACTCAGCTCATATGGCATGAAAACACAACACCTTTGCTCAAGAAAGGAGTTGAACCTTTTACTGCCATGGAGCAAGTGATAGAACCAAAATCAACAGGTTCTGTTCAAAGAAAACCAGTGCTCAGCTACAGTGTTTCTATGCAGGAGGACAGTATATCTGGGGCTTTGTGCTCTGATACTTACAATAGCTTGCACTGTCATACTTGTACATTTTTCAGAGTTTCATAAAAACAATTTTACTCTAAACATGCTCCTTCTCAAATAGTCCTTTAAAAGCCTAAACTGATTACCTCTTCAACATCTTCATCTAATATTCTGTCATCCTTTATAATTTAGAGATCCCATTACAGAGTGTCCAGTAATAAAAAGCTTGTGCCTCACTCTAGTCCCTGTCTTCCCCCCCACCCATTGTACGATCCATTATCAATACGGACGAGTTTATCTATGTGCACTTCGTGCTTCCTTCCATTCAAATCTTGTTTGCCTAAACAGCTCTTCAGTCTAAGGCAAATTATAACAATAATGCTTCCTTTTACAACAAGGAAGGGACTTTCCCACCTGTATTAAGACCATTAGGGCAAAGAACTACAAGAGTTTAAGAGAGTCATAATTAAAAATGAATCAATATTACGTTAGGCTTAAAAGTACTGCGGGTGCTCTTTTCAAATTTGATCCAGAAATATCGTCACTCAGTAAGTGGTGTCATATGCTTTTAACTGTGCTAATACAATTTCATCATCATCTTTTCTGTTTTGAATAGGAATACAAATATTACCATTAAAAAGCTTTAACATTTAGGGTTGCTTGGCTAAATACATGAGATATTCCTACAAGTTGCAAGTCTTAAGTCAGTCTTCTCATGGCTAGAATTACCTACTGGGCTGTATTTCCCTTCTCCACTTCTGTTGCTACAGAAAACCCCCTACTAATTTCTGAATATTTCAAGAACTCTGAACATTAATGCATTGCATTATACAGAACATTTTTTTCCTCTTTCCTTCAGAAACACCTGTCAAGCTAGATGTAACTTCAGTTCTTTCACAACGTCAAAGACTGTCCATCTCAGTTGTGTTTCTAGGCAAGTAAAGAAATTTTGCTTCTTAGTGATATATTATTTGAAATATAGTGAAACTAACTCTAATGATTCAAAGGATTGTCTGAATTAGTGCCCCCTCCCACTCCTTTTACAAATGTTATACAACAGAGAAATCCCTTTTTAAGCCACTAGAATTCTTCCACTGGAAGATAAATTATGTGACTAGTACAGACTTTTAGTCAAACAGGACAAGACATAGTGAGAGGCTCCCAACTTGCTGCTTTTACCTCTTTACAGCTATTCAAGTGTTGGCTTATTACACCAAAACAATGCAGCAACCAAGCACTTGGCTAAAGCAGAAGCTCTTGCCTCAAGCATAACAGAGTACATGGTGATTATAGGTAGTATCAGCTCGGAGGACTCAGCCTCCAGCTCTTTCCAGTTCTGGAGTTCCACAAAACAAAAAGAAAGGTACAGTAACAATGTTAAGCCAACATCCATCATTTTTAAATAAAGCACAGTTAACACCTAGCCTGAAAAAGAACTAGATCTCTCCTCCATTTCGAAAACCAATTTAAAACTGTATTTATGCAGCTTGAGGGATAACGTATTTGATTCAGCCTGTTTAGGGTCTTTTCTCTATTTATGAAATATATTTAGATAAAACATTTTATTATATGCTCAAAGACTATAGCCACCTTCAGCTTTTCTTACTTCTCAAGTATTCATTAACAAAAGCCATAGTCAGTAAAACCAGGAAAGAATTCAAAGACAGCAGACAGTTCATACAAGGAAAAGAATAAGGCATACACTTTAGGAGTGGCTTTGTAAAGGATAATTAATTCCATTTCCTTTTGTTGTCATTTTGCCATCTAGCAGCACTACAGATGAACAAATAGCACAATAGGCCACATCTTCTGATTCTGTAAGCAAGATATTCTTTTACCATAATACTTATGAGCATAGGAATGTATTAGCAGAAGTACGATACATGAATATTACACTTGTTAAGTATTGTAGTGACAGAAAAAAGAGCTACTACAGTATTAGCACAAGGTGCCCCATCTGAGCACAGAAACACTTTGTTTCTTTTGTGTCATCTTAGGTGTTAAATCACCTTCAAGATCAGAAGATAAAAACCTATTACACTTCTTGCCAACTAAGTTTTCTAACTTCATAATGTTATAATCACCAGGCTGCTACTAAAGGTAGCAATGGCTCTCAGAAAAGTTTCTTGCTTCATTCTGCAACAATATCACCAAGTATGTTACCCAATGTAATATTTCTAATGCACAATATTCTTTTGACACATTATTTTCATGAGAAAGAGGAAAGCTTTTATTGGCACCTCATATTTGGTGAGCTTTAGTAACCAGTCACATGAAGAAAATCTACAAGAATATTTTCAGCACTGCTGAGAACTCTGTCAAAATCCATCTTGAAGTTGGGTAAAGATTTTTTTTTTCCTAGGGCATCTCTCAGAAAAAAAGGCTTCTATAGATCTTTAAAGCTGCAAAGGTACATCAGGGATTTTAGAAAAATGATATTAGTTATAAACAAATGATTACCTGAATTACCTCAGTTCTATGATTCAGCACTTCAGTTGTCAGAACCGCATTATTTATACAAAGTACTGAAGATGGAACAAAAATCCCATTAACAACTACAATCTAATTCTCACTAATACTGACACGTGATTAAGATTTTCTTCAGTATAAGCAGAAGTCTAAAAAATCAGACTGGCTGATTTTAAAAGCATCACACTTCACAGACTATAGTCTGGATCCAGAGTTTTCATGAATAAAATGGTTTATTGTATGAACTGTAACCGTCAATGCTGTCAGCTGAAGCTCTCTCGCATGAACAGGTCCCTCCTGTGTTGCCTCACGCAAAAGAAGCCTTCTGATTTCACCAGGAATTTCACAAGCAGGCCAATCCAGTGCAAAGCCATGTGGTAGCTAAGAAAGGCAGTCCCCTATCTTTCCACTTACTTTAATTGTCTCATTTGGTAGAAGTAGCTTTCCAGTGCACCAACTCTATGATCCTGTTACATCAGAACACAGCCACGCAAACACTAAGTTCTGGTGAGGAACTTTACTTATAGCCTATTGCTATCTTGTTTGGACAGCATTACTTCAGATCACACCAAGCTACCCCTGAAAGTGTATTAAACATTCAAGTTCTTGTCACAGAATTAGTAGAGAGTCTTTTGTTGCTGATAAATTAAAGAAAAAAAAATTAGAAGTTACATAATTGCAAGCATTTAAAAGTGATTTAGTGACACTTTCTGCAACCTGCTGTAGGGAACCTGCTTTAGCAGAGGGGCTGGACTAGATCATCTCCTAAGGTCCCTTCCAACCCCTACAATTCTGTGATCTTCACTAGGAATCAAAACCATACTTTGCTAAATTAGCCACACCAAAGTCCACACTCCAATACAGCCCCACCACTCAGACCTTTAACAGCTTAAAAGAATGGCAGTTGTTACTAGCAAAGATGATGCTGATGTAACTTGTTAGTCTACCAAGTATATTTGCTCCCCCATATAAAGATTGTTTTATAAATCTATGTAAATTCTCTTAATCAGCACAGAATTTCAAATATAGCTTTTTCTACTTCTAGAGGAGCAGAGTCTGCTAAATACTATTAGAGATACAAAAAGGATCTATCTACCTGTTTCCTGACCTTTACAGATGACTAACATCAA
>NW_010317041.1:2682-25750 GCF_000700745.2 Antrostomus carolinensis | reverse complement strand
TAGGGAAACCTCTTGGTTTTGATCCAACAATCAAAAAACTCCATACATTACCAGGAAAGCAAAATTCAGGCTAAATTAACACAGTAAAAAAAGTTAACAGTTTTCCTACCTCAATTTCATATGTATATAAGCACTTGCTCACCTGAAGCATAGCTTCTTTCTGCGGTACAGAGAATGTTCTCTCCTCACATGAGGATGGTTTGTGAGTGGGTGGAAGATCAATCCTGTAGCAAGGAAAGAATCAAATATGACATGTCATGTTTATGAAGTCTAACTGAATGGTCAGTTAGATACTGGATGATTTGGCAGCTAATATAAATAACATTCAGGGAGACACACCTTTCAGTCAGCAATGACATATATGGAATAATGCAATGTTAACACATCCACCACTGGCAATAATTTGTTATTTATCCTACAAGGTGTTAAGTAAACTGAACTCCTCCGCACACACTGTAGCTAAGAAGGATTAGGGACTACTGGTATCCATCATTTCTAGGTTAAGAGATACAGCTTGAGCAACACTTACTAAAATCTTTCTTTAAAAAGCCTTTGAAAAAGTCTTGCAATCAATGATTACATGCAAGACTTGTCTATTGTAACCTTCTCAGTGAAAGAAAATGGTTATACAAAAGAATTAAAATGTTTAAAACTATTCATATAAACATGCTTCAGCTATAGAATTTAAAAGAAAACCAAGAAAACAGTATTTCTAATCTTGTTAGATGTTACTCAGTTGCTATCTCAAGAGATTCAAATGCTGAAGTTCATTTTATGCCAAATGCTGTAAGTTATTTTATTCTACTACTTATCAAGTATCTACAGACATGATACTGACATTTTCATTTCTCATTCAGTTTAACCCTATAAAGCTTGTGTGGAAGGACTTGTATTTACAGATATTCAAAACCATCATCACTTCTCATGCATGTTCCAAACAGGGCCTAGACATGATCCACTTTAACTGACAAAATCTCTTCAGACTTTGTTTGCTTGTTTTTGTTTGACCATATTGTACGTTTTAAAAAAGTAAACCATGTCTACACCAGAGACTTGAAAAAAAAAACCAAAAACCAAACAAACCCAACATTCCAGAAAGCACATTCCATCAGTCATTACTAAACACACATCTGTTGGTGCTTGCTTCACTTTACACGTATCAGGATAAATCTTAGTGGGCCTTCACTTCAGCAAAGCAGGGTCAATTTGCTTTGATATTACACCTACACTGATGATAATCTAGTAGTTGGTGGTATCAGTCAAGATGGATCTCTCCCCTGCCCTCCAGTTCAACTGATGAGCAATTTTCTTTCAAAAATCTTCTGAAGATCTAAAGAATTATATTACCTCTGAAGTCATTCTTAGCTTCCTCATTTCTTTTTGAGAAATGCAAGCGATTTTATATTTTTCTACCCTAGTAATACAGCCCTGAAATTATGACAGCTTAACAGCTGCTAAGGGAACTCAGACATTTCAATTTCTGTATAGAACAAACGCTGTCTGCATATTGCTTTAAATTAAAAATAAAAATCCAACACATACTCACACTTTGTCAAGATAGGATGGCCTTTTTTTCCTTGGGGTCAGCAGCACTGTCACAAAGATGGTAATGATAAAAAGAGCAAGGACTGCTCCAATCACAGCCCCTGCTACAGCAACAGAAGATGTCTGCTTATATGGCACATCTGCAATGTGATAGCATAGATTATACTTGGAAGAAGTTCACATACTTTCTATACTCAGAAAAGCTATTTCAGCGTTGCTCTGAGAAATGTTTCTTCTTTCCATGACCAAACAAAGCTTCATCCTGCACTAGCACTCTTGCAGTCTTGGCTCCAGTCACCCAATTTAAAAACTGGTTGAATTAAGAGAGCTCATGAATCATTAATATAATTTCAGAAGTTTCATTGACTGCTTTTAAGAAATACTATCTGCATGCTTTTATTTTCAATTTCAAGGCAAGATGAAGTTACAGAACACATGCTTTGCACTTACATGACCAAACGAGGTGATAATTCAAAAAGCTAGATAACTATGGCTTTATTGGCAACCTTTCTTTAAAGCCACTGAAGTCTGCAGAAAGGAAAAAGGGAGACTTAAAATGGGGGGAAAAAGATATACTAAGAGCATGCAAAATATGGAAAAAAGATATAATACTAAGAACATGCAAAGTCACTAGTACTTTGCTTACACTTATCAAAGCAACCCCTCAGACCACCTACCATCTCTAGGACTTCAGACATCAAGCTATGAGTAACAGTAATTTTTATAAGAAAATTTTAACAAAGAGGGAGAAAAAGTTTGGGATTTTTTTTTTTTTTTAAAGAATTTTTCTTTTGACCTCAGCATTGTTAAATCCGGTATTTAACAACTCTCATACTGTATTAACACACTTACCAGTCTTTAAAGGTCACCTATTTCACTATGCTAGGAATGCATAAGTTTTATATCTCAGAAAACTGTGAAACCTGGTAGCATATTTTAATTAAATATCATCTATCTCAGTATTTCAAACTTGCACTAACAGGCTTATCAAAAAGTTGCACAATTGGAATAATTCATATTATCTTCACTAAAACTGTTACCTGCAAAATATAGGTAGCATACAGAAATAATGTTCTAATTCATCTTGATTACTGGATCATGAAGGTAACAGCAAAGGAGTTTAGAATTAACACAGCTCCATATTTGTAATGTATTTCTAATGCAGTTTACTTCAGCTGTTTTCCCTCAGAAATAATCATATGCTGCATTTCTACAAACACCACACAATCCTCCTCTATTTAATCTCCTACCAGCAGAAACTATAGGAGCTTCTTCGGCTATATAGTTTATTCACAGGTCAAAAAAACCAAAACAATGCAATATGTTTTATCAGTTATTCATAATTCTAATGCTGTTCTGCCTGTATGCTGGAAAGCTAGACAAAGTCATTTTTTATCCCTCAGTCTGTAAAAAAAACCAAAACAAAAACCCCCAAACTAGAAAACAAAAAACCCAAATCCACTTTATTTCCAATCTAATAAAGGGATTCCTGTCCTCACCCTGCATATCAATGACCTGACAGCAATACTCCCCTGGGATCGCTCATGCAGGTGTGTTCAAGTAGCTTGAACAAAACTAGAATAAACATTTTTGTGACTTTCTTGAAGTTAAGGGATAAAGTCATATATTAACAACTTGCAGGAAGCTAAGTCACTCCAGAAGATCAATGTCCCACGCCACCTCCAGTGATCATTGTTCTATTTCATGAAACAGCTTTCTTGGTATAAGCTCCATTTGTCTGTCAGATACCAGTCTACACACCTAAGAACCATAATTCTCATTTTCTCCTGAATAATGGGCACATGAATCAGTGGAAGGCTCACTTAACCACTGCACTTTAATAGGCTGAAGTTTAGTTTACACTGAGTGCACTCTTGTTTAAGTTGGAAAATTGAAGATAACCAAAATACACTGTTAGGTCCAGAATTCATGAAGACACTGGTTTTGTGATTACAGCTTCACCAGAAGAGTTTCTTGACTGTTTTGTACTGTACTAACTTCACAGTGATAAATTCTGCTATAATGTTAAAAGATCATTAAGTATTACACTTTCAATCGAAGTTCAGCCATTGAATCCCATTTTGGGTGAGATGACAACAGCCACCCATTTAGCTCTTGAACATCAGGAAAATTAGCAGTGTAGCAACATACAGGAACTGAGGTGCAATTACCACAGAGCTCACTTGATTTGCTTTTTTGAATTGCTTCCTCAAAAAAGTAGGCACAAAAATTCTATCAGTTTAAGCAGAGGAACAATCAGAAATCCAGATGACCATGTCAAGCTGAACAGGCCAGGGAGCACCTGAGATGCATGGTGCCAGCTACACAGCATTTTTTAACCATCAATTGGTCAGAAATAGATGGAAATTGATTCACTCCAAGAAATACCGTTAAAGCAGAGCTACAGTAACTGAAAACAAACAAAAAAGAAAACCCAAAAAACCCAACTTTTTTTTCCCAAGCATGTGAATCCTAGATAATGATCAGCTGTGCTTAAAGTGCAACTGTTTGAACAGCAGCTATCCCTATTTATCATTATCAAGGTTCATACTTTTTAAAAAAGTTGCTGGAGACACTTGTTTTATAAGCTTAGGGTCTCCAAGAGGAAATGCTAAAAAGCCCATCCTAAACAGTTTAAATACTTTAGTTACTACTACCCAGCCTCTGGTTTTATTAACATTTTTTTCAACTTGAATTATAAGATTACAACTGTGAAAACATTTTTGAACACTACCTATGTTCCAGAACGTTAACAAAAAGTTTATTCACACAACAGCCATTTATACTTACAATCAATTCTTTTTACAGCAGACATAATGTACAAAACATTGCAACACGCATAAGCCCTATCCCTATGATCAACTTCAACTCCAAAACATTTCAACTTCTTAACCCATAGGAATTAAATATATATATATATTTCTAAAAATCAAAACAAAAAAATCCACAGAGACAAAAGCAAGATATCCCATGTGGAGAACAGGTTTATGGTTATGTTTATTTCCAAGTAACACCATCTTTTAAAGATGATATATCAAGTATTTTTCTTTTGAAGAGAGGTATGATCTCTTTATTCCAGAAATAATTTGGATCAGAAACTTCTGCTAGAAATTTAACTCCTTTCCTTGTGTTTGCACTCAAACTACAAATACACACAATATAATTTGCTATTGTTCTTGAGACTTTGGTCAATCCTCTATCAGTACTCCATTAACCCAAACACAAACTTGAATTGTTTAGGGATGCTTTTCCATTTGAATTTCAAATAAAGCTGTTGTCTTAACCTTTTTTAAAGACATGCAGTCATATGCAATCACAGTGTATTGTCTACGCTCCATACAACTACTTTTGTGAAGCTCTAAATGCTGTAAACTACCAAAGATCATGAGCATAGAAAAGAACTTCCAGCATGAATGCTCATGAAGCAGCCATAATTATGCAGCCCATTTAATTTTGAAGGTAGCAGAGAGTTTTCCCTTTCCAGGTGTCAAATACCAATAACCTTATCAGCTTCATTTTCTTGAGCTAAACACTTAAAAATGGCACTTCAAAGGATCTACTATTCTGAGTTTACCATTGTTCTGTAATTAATCTAAAGTTATTTCATTCCTCCCTACACAATCAACAGAATTAGTTTGATGAACCTGCTCAAGACAAAGTAGAACTACTTCAGATGTCAAGCAAGATGTCCTACACACAATGTCATTTTAAAGAACAAGCACATGAACATGTTGTTAAATCAGTATTGATTCTTTGCAGGGAAAAGAAATCCACTGCGGTACAGAGACTGCACAATTTATCTAAACACCTGTTTCACAGATTCCGTAGTTGCACCATTAGACAGTGAGTTTTCACTATATGAAGTAGCAATGCAAGTGTCCACTTCCCAACTAATAGTAATCTGAAATTATAGTTACCCTCTTTGTAACTTATTCAGAAGCAGCGTAAAACCCCTGTTTTAACTTCTGGTCATAGATGTTCTAGTGAATGCTTTGACACCTCTTAGCATGCTTAATGTTTACTGGCACCCAGGAAAGTAAGCAAATTTGCATTAGCCTCCACCTCAGAAATCTGTTACAGAGTTTGCCTCCTAGTTGTGTCCAATTCTCCAGCTTTCAAATGCAATGGTAAGATTCCCACGAAGCCTCAGAAACAGGTCTCTCAAACTGTACCCTGTGTACTTGCAAAAAGAGCCTTGGATTGATGAATGAGTTTTGACATCCTGCCAATTACAGGCCTAACAAAATACCTTACTGTATGTATATATACACACACTAGCATAAGTTTAGAAACCAATGACTATAAAAAATAATTTCTCATCTTATTCAAAGACAAGCTTTTGACCTGTTTACACAGTTACTCCTCAAAATCTTGTTCATAAGTTACTTTCAGTGCAATGACTTCTTTTAAGTACATAGTTACAAGAAGGCTCATTAAAATGCTAAGAGGTATTCATTTTTGTGCAGAAAAACCTAAAAGTAAAGCTTTGATTTTGCTGTAACTCATTTTAATTGGTAAAGTATTTGCTATACAGAAGCATTAAATCTACCATGGATGGTATCTAGATTGGAGTAATTCACTTAATCTGCAAAGTAAATGCCCCAAAAGATTATATTTGATCATTGCCTTAGGTAAACTACTTTTTAAATCAGAGAGGCAAGACAGCCACTTTTTATTCTTAAATAATTTTGAATGGCAACTTTAATTTAGCCTTTTTTACCTCTGACATAGACCAATATAAGCACTCTGTATTAAAACTCAAACCTTAAACAGTAGTACAGCATTGGGGAAAAAAAAGCAGCTCAAATACATTTTCCCTAGATTCAATATTTCCATTTGTCAAGTCACAATATAAAAACCTTCAAAAAAAATAATCAGTTTCAAAAAGTTTATTCTTCCTCTTGTGTAAGTATAAACAATCTGAAAGTGATCAGCCAATGAAACGAACTGTAGGTACACGTTTAGTTTTCAGTGGTTACTACACATACCACTCCCTCCGAGATATTACCGAGCCATCTATGTGAGAAACAAAGTCTTCTTCATTGTCATCGTAACATTCACCACCCATATACTTCATTCCCAGTGTTCCACTTTCATAGTAATCCATTGGTCTTTCATAACGTTCCTGGTACCTGTTAATATTGTCTATATTGTTCCACTCTGGTTTTTCAGGGTCTTCTAAATAATCTTTAGATATTAAGCTGTTCATTGGATGCTTTATTTCTTTTTTTATACTGTCAGGGTAAGAATCCACATCATCTGACTGAAGAACATCTATTTGAGACTCTTTTTGCATATCTGATGGTGGAATGTAGTTCTTAGCAAAGTAGTCACCACGGAACGTCCGTCTTCTCCTATAGCAGATAATTCCAACCAAAACACTGACAAGTATGAGGAAGAGAGCCCCACCCACCGCACTACCGATGACGGTACCCCAAGTGTCTTCCTGCATTGCTGGCAAGGTTGATGATGGAAAATCTATTATTCTAGGTTCTGTTGCTAAACCTGTGATGCCATCAGTCGAAGGATGCCAGGGAACCGTGGGCAGTCGAGTGGTAGTAGTAGGAGGATCTAATGGAAAGAGCAAAGAAGTAGACAAGACACAGAAAAGGCACAGAATGTCAATGCAAGCTAAATCAGTTAAGGGTTTATAAGAAAGCAAAGTTGATGGGTATGTTCTACAAGAACAGTTTTTCATTCTCAAGTTCATAGCACAACAAAATGCCTTACATTTTCCACAGGCTTTGAACTAGCTTCATTACATGTGGTTGTGAGCTATGCTGCAGCAGAATAGGAAATATGGGGAAAAAGCAAAATAGAAATAATCTTTAAGTAGTCATTTTGCCCTCCTCAGAGTAAGGAGATGCAGCTTTTTAGCTCAGATGTTCACTGTTCATTATTTACCTCTCCCATGGAAGAAACCTATTAGAGGAAAAAACCAAGCAGTCCTCTATCTTTCCAGCCAGCAGTTAGGAACACTGGATCAAATTGATTATGCCACTGAATCAATTATTCCACATTAAATTCCCACTTCAGAAATTGTTCAAGGCACTGAATATAAGAATGAAAAACTGAGTTGTGTGCTCAGTCAGCAGCACATGAACTACTGATTTTCAAGCTATTCTCTCCAAAAACATTTGTTGCATCAATATAACTTTCTCAGCTTCACCTTGGGATTAGCGAAAGCAGCATAGTTAAAAATGGCATGTATTAATCTCAAAGTAACATTTATGTTGAGCAAGGAGCTTTCAGGATTATAAATTTTTTAAAAAATTGAAACATTTGAAGTAAAAATTATTTCTATGCATTCCTCCTAAAAGGAATTTGATCCCTCATGCACAAAGAAATTGCCATATTCATTCCTCAATATAAAATAACAACTGATTTCATGTCAGGCTATACAAATAAAGAAGAGATTGCCAGATACCGAGCTTCTCCAGCACTGAGTTTTTTTCCCTTTGTTCTTTAGGAATACTGGAGATGTATGCATCTGTATTGAAGACAAGGTTGCAAGTGATGGGCTGATGACACCACGAAAGCCTCCTGAGATTATCCCAGTCAATCACAGTGTTACATGCAACTCCAGTTTTTATTTCTGTGCCACAACAAATAAAACCAGCTTTTTGCCTCACCCAATGCAAAGTAATTTTAAAATCAGTAAAGCAAACACTAAACATTATTACAGCTTGAATCTTTTAGAGAGAATATTTCATGGACAGCCAAGTAGCTCATTATGTCGTTATTTAGTTAAATGCCCATAAGCAAGATTCATGGAACTACTACTACTACAGTATTATAGAGGCACCCTACATTTACCACCACAAAAAATGAAATAGATAGAACTGGAGATTTGTCAAGTTTCCAGTTATTTGAAAAATCATAACTTTAAAGATTCATAGATATGACTTTTAATCTTACTCCTCAGAGATAGTCACACAATTCTCTCATACTAGACAGAATTGCCACATTTGTCATGATCACTACAAATCATACTTCAGACTTCACTCCTGAACACAACATTTTAAATTTGACACTATAAGCAAAGTTTCTCACAGATTTTCAAAGCACATAATTATATTACTTGAATGTAGAAGTGGTGATTTGTTAGGGAGCTATACATGAATGAAATTAATTTGATAGAAGACAGGAAACTGAACAAGAAAGATGCACTACCAAAATGAACAAGAAGAATTCAGATTATGATTTTAGTAAAAACTGATTTAAAGGGAGCTTAACAATTTAACAAAGAAGTAGAGATTAAGGAATCCAAGTTTACCAGGGTTCCCATGTCCTACAAATCCATAGGTCAAGAAAGTAAACTCAAAATCCTCTTCCTTGAAAATGCACTTGCTTTGGACACAAGATTTGTCAGCTTAAAATACAATTTCAGATAATATCAGCAGTATCTTCTAGGATAAATATAGGGGTTTTTTTTAACTGGCTTTGTAATTGTTCATCTATTTCCCTTCTGATACCCAGATCTTAAGTATCATTTTCCAAATCCACAACATAAAATACAGATTCACAATATGTAGTATTTGCACCCTGGCAAGTTTAACCATCACATCTCGATATCCATTTTTGTCTCACTATGTTCTGGGCCCTGTTCAAATCGTTATTGCATATACCCTGTCGTAATGATAAGGACAAGTGAAGACCCACAAAAAATTTCTTCTACTATTACCTAGCTATCATTCAAATAGGACAGGAGACATAACTGGAGGAAGTAAAAACCTATTTTCTCGTATGAAAGAGTAAACCCATCAGCTCCCTCCATACATAAAGAAAAGTCAAGTTTTCCTGATTTGTTTCAAAGTCTTTAACAGTTTTCTATGAAGAAAAACAAGATTTGCTTTTTCCTTCAAATGAAGCTTTAATACCTTCTCAAGCAAAGTACCACGGTCCTTGTACAGTATGCTTAGTTTTCCCTTTCTTTATTTTCCAGATGTTTCCCATGAACATCAATACCAACTTTCAACAGTTTCAGTCTGATTTTTAGTTTTTCCTTAAATAACTATTCTTGATACAATTTTCCCAGCTCTTGAAATACAAACAACTTACCTTGGGCAGATGAGTGTCTAAGATTAAATTCAGTAGAGACGTCCAACTACATGATATGTCTCGTGTCCCCAAACACTACATCTTCCCCACACCTCAATCCCCTTGCAGTACATCTTTGTTCAAACATACAGGACCCATCTCTTTGCTTCTGGGGGAATTCAAAGCCATCAGAAGCCAAGTATCAAAAAGATGAATGGGCTAAGAGATGGATGGGTCATCCTTAAGAACCAGACAATCAGCTTCAAAATCTTAGGTTAAGTCCTGTCTCAGTATCAAAAAGCACACCATTGTAAAAATCAACTAGAGAACACAGTATTTTTAAACTACAAGCCATTTTGGAGTTAGCCTATTAGGAGGTCTTTCACAGGTAAGTTGACCAGCTCTATAGTAAGGAAGAAAATTCCATAGTAGCACACATCTCCTCTGGCTAACATTTGTCACTTACGCACTACAGAATCAAAAGTTTTGGAAGGGAGTGTACCTTGGCTAGCTGTTATATATCAATGCAGACAGTCAAAGTCTGTTTTGAAAACCATGATGAAGTCTAGTTCTCCCCATTAAAAAAACAAAACAAAACACAAACCCCACATGACTCAAGATCCACACTTCATCTCCCACATCCTTTTCCTTGCCTCCTGCAAGACAAGGACCTGCTATCAGTTACTTCTAATCCAAAAGTGAGTTGGCTTTGCACAAATCACAAGATCTCTGTCTTTGCAGTTCTCATTTTACTGAGTGGAAAGCGTGTGTCTGTGTACATACTACACGTTTGCACAGAGACATATGTAACTCTGCTTTTCAACCTGCTGCTATTGCCAGATTTCCCTTAGATACCAAGTGCCTATAAATTAAAGTACTTGATAACTCTATGTAGCTGTCTGGGCATTACAAAAACAGCCCTTTCTTTCAACTGCTGAAAAGCTTATGTTGCAACTTTCTTATAACAGCAGGGAAAGTAGCCTTTCCATGAAAGAAGGCTTTCTGAACATCTGAGACTAAAAGTTTTTGAAATTTATCATTGTTTCTCCAACTATTCCCACTGCCAAGTCAAGTAGCAGGTAAGGACACTGTGTAATCCTCTCCTCAAAGCATCTTGTGTACTCAGGTTCCACATTGGAGTGAAACATTTTCCTTCAGATTATCTTCAGCTTGTTGTCCCATTATGGCAGCATGACAGACATGAAGATTGAGATCAGCCTTAAAACAATCAACAATTTTTCTCTCCCAGAGTCAATCATCCATTTTCAAAGTTCAGAGTACTTTGGCAGTTTCTAGTTTGGGATTTCCATGCACTTGAGTAGAATGTTTTGGCACTTTTTTGGGACACAAGAGAACAACTGTTATCATTAACATAACCAAGCTTGCAAGGAATATTTAGGAACAATGTTGGAAGTTCAAAGTCTGCTATACCAGCAGCATGCAAGTTAGCAGTTAAGATACGCTGGGACTACTTCTATACTGCAGAAAAAAACCAGCTTATCAATATTCCTTCTAGTATCTATTTTAGAAAATAGAAGAGTATTTGTGTGGTGGGTTAATCTTTGCTTGATGTCAACTGCCCACCAACCTATCACTACTTCTTCTCAGTTGGACATAGGGAGAAAAATACGACAAAAGGCTTGTGGGTCAAGATAAGGACAAGGAGATCACTCAGCAATTACCAGCACAGGCAAAACGGACTCAACTTGGGGAAATGCATTTAATTTATGACCAGAGTAGGGTAATGCAAAACAAACAAATCTTATAACACCTTCCCCTCATCCCTCCCTTCTTCCTGGGCTCAGCTTCACTCCTGATTTCTATACCTCCTTCCCACCGAGTGGCACAGGGGAATGGGGGCTGCAGTCAGCTCATTGCATGTTGTCTCTGCCTCTCCTTCATCCTCAGTCCTCCCCTGCTCCAGCATGGGAAGACCCCTGGGAGACAGCCCTCTACAAACTTCACCAACATGAGTCCTTCCCACAGGCTGCAGTTCTTCACTAACTGCTCCAGTGTGGATCCCCCATGGGGTCACAAGTCCTGCCAGCAAACTTGTTCCAGCACAGACTCTTCTCTCTACAGGGTCACAGGTCCTGCCAGAAGCCTGCTCCAGTGCAGGCTCTCCACTGGGTCACAGCCTCCTCTGAGCATCCACCTGCTCTGTCATGGGGTCCTCCACAGACTGCAGATGGATATCTCCTCCACCATGGACCTTCATGGACTGCAAGAGAATAGCCTGCCTCACCATGGTCTTCACCACAGGCTGCAAAGAAATCCGCTCCAGCACCTAGAGAACCTCCTCCCCCTCCTTTTTAATTGCCCTTTGTGTCTGCAGAGTTGTTTCTCTCACGTATTCTCACTCTTCTCTCTAGCTGCTGTCGCACAGCACTTTTTTCCACCTTCTTAAATACCTTATCACAGAGGTGCTACCACTGTCACTGATGGGCTTGGGCTTCGCCTGCAATGGGTCTGTCTTGGAGCTGGCTGGCATTGGCTCCATCAGATATGGGGGAAGCTTCTCCCAGAAGTCACCCCTGTAGGCCCACCACTACCAAAATCTTGCCACAAAAACCAAACACAGTCTCTATTCACAACGCTCTCAAAGAGGACTGTATCTGAAGAAACAAAAGCAAAAATTATTATCAGCCTCTATGTTAACCCTGACAATATCCACTCTACAAGAAGGTGAGTGACACTGTACTTACAAAGCACATCTTCCTAGAACTGCCAGGATTCCTGGCTAACAAAGGCTGACTTTACTTTTAACAAAGTATTCTCTTCCAAAGGCAGTCATTTTAAAAGATGACAGAGGAAGCAAATAGATTTTTATCTGAATGTGAGTCTTGTAGGTCACCTCTCCATATTGCAAATGGAGAAAGAGGTAGCCTCAGTAAACAGCATGAAGATGATGGGACACAGAGCCAAGAAAATTAAGTTCAATGCCTTGTGTAAAAAAATTGAGTAAACCTATATTAAAAGATCAAGTGCATAACATATCAAGCTGGCAGCTTGCTGCTGAAGGACTACGTCAGGAACTTCAACAACACTTGATCACCTCTGAACTCTGAGAAGCATGATGTGCTTTTGCTAGACAGCTATACAAAGTTTAACTTTACATCACTAAACAAGTAAGAAGCAGTGAAAATATCTGTGCATCAAAGCCAGTATCAAAAAAGTCTCCACCTTCCAACATCATTTTACTATTTCCCTCTCCATATAAAGGCATATCATTTCCTGTAGCTAAGAGCTGGAGAATCTATCATTTAGTCCCTGGCAAGTACTTCTCTTTATTTCCCTGTACCACTTCAAGAGTATTAACATACAGGTTAAGAGTGCAACGGAATTTATTAAAAATACAGCTTTATTTTTTAACAATGCATATTAGGACCAAAACCATTTTTTGCTCAGCTTACATTCCAATCCTACAACACATTTTGACTTAAGTTATTTTTTCTAGCAGTTAAAAAGCTTTACCACTACCAGCATGATGACTGTCCAGAGACACTAACTTCACAATTCCTTTTTGACAGCTTCATAATTAAAAATTAAAAAATTTGAAAAATAGCAGCTTTTTTTTGCTATCTTCAAAGTCTGGAAGACAGCTAAGATAGAAAAATACGCTAATTAAATGATTGCTCTGCTACAGTACAACAGTGCCATGTTCACCATTACTAGATTAATATCTGCTCCGTTAATTCAAGTATTAAAGTGGTAAGCAGTTTGAGTTAAAGTTTACTACTCCTACTTCATTTTCTGTACTCCTGACATCAGCCTGTATGTTTTCTCCCCAGTGTAATCTGAATGATTATTACTTAAGAGAGACATTTTTGCTATTTCATTGTCACCCATCCTGCATCATTTTAAGGGCATTTCAGTTATTTAAACAGCCAGTCACGCTGAAAAGTTATTCTTAAGAGTTACAATGAAATGGGCTTAATATTAATTTCTGAAAACAATACAGGTGCTATACTTTACGATTGCCCCATCTCTCTCATTTAAATCAAGTGCCCCATATACAAGAAGTTAATACACAGTGCTTTAAATCAATTTAGTATAGTCTTCTCTAAGGTACCTGCAGTAGAGTGCTGGATACTTGTCTCAGTGTTAAACTGAGGAGTACAACTTGTCTGAGCATTAGTTGTAGTGACATGGCACCAGATTTATTTTAAGTTGCCTAAAAATCACCCATATTTTCTTAGATATTGGTCATACTACACACTCCAAAATTAACATGAGATTTTTAAAAACTGACATTAATGTCAAGTGAAGTATTTGTTTCTCCTAGTGCACGTAACTTGTAGAACAGAACCATGACCCTGTATGATCTCTAGCTAGCTGACATTCAGTTTTGGCACTCTCTAAAAACAGGTAAGTTTCACTATTTGCGATAAAGTTACTGCAGCAAAACAAAGTTGCTGAACAAAGCTGAAGAGCAGTAAACATTACCCACCAGTCCACAAAGACAAGCTACTGCAGCTTCACTACCTCTGCTGTAAGCTATTTTAAGTTATGTTGCATTTACCATAGGCTAGAGCAGAAGCCATCACCACAGCTCAACTACTATGTGTTTCTACTCTGCTTTTTCTAAAACTTGATTCATTTTAGAAAACATAATATGAAAACTCATAGTTAGTCCATTTTAGTCTGTCAGCTGCAAACATGATTTGAATGATAGCCTTATATTTTCACTCATGACAGTTGTGGTAAAAAGCATGAGTTCTACTTACAGCAGATCATATTCATAGAACTGACAACTTTACAAGTAGTGGACTTGAAAATTCAATTTCCCCCCTCCTTACAGTTAGAATAAGGCTCAGAACAGAGCTACTCAGAAAACAATACAGTTAAAGTACATTTGAAAGTTACATTCCAAGGAAATATTTCATCCTATTTAATAATGCTATTCTAATTTTTATATGATTTGATATCAAATGTGATAGTCTTTGTAACTGTTTTGAAACTGTTACAGAGCCAAGAGTTATCCCACAACGGAAGCATTAGAACCAAGCATTCAAAAGTAACTTCTCACAGAAGTGACTTTCTTAATACTTTACAGCACTTAAGTCTTAATAGCTAGACTTTTATAAAATTTTTAATTTCTGTTTACAAATAATTCCACTGTCTCAAGAGTATTTAGAAGTTTCCAGTTAACTAGCTCATTAACTAGTCAGTTAACTAGAACTTACGTCTTCCATGATGGCCTGCTGATTAGTTATGTCAGATTGACTGAAACACCACCCCTTTTCCTAAATATGCAGATAACTACCAAATACAAATTGTGATGTGGCTTCAAATGTCCTGTACATTCAGCTTCAGTCTTAAGTTTCCATTGTCATCTCAACCCTTAAGCATTAATATTTAGGTTTAAGTTATTATGAAGAAGGCATCTATGTTTCTTTCCATGTAACCTGTAACTTGCCAACATGCACTCTGATGCTGACTTCATGTTGTGGAATAACTATGTCAAAATCTTACTGAAAAGCAGCAATAACATACAACAAAATGAAGTTTTTATTTTCATGTCTTATTTTTTTCCTTAAAAAATTATATATGAAAACTTATTGATTGAGCTAGGTATTAGGTAATCCATTACAGAAATTTGGAGAGCTTTTTTACATTTGTACAGCACTATTCACATATATCCTAAGTCAGCCTGTTCTTTCTCAAAGAAGGTATCATAATAAAATATTAATCACATTTTGTAATAGATACAAGGATGTTTTCCAACAGCAGTGCTGCTAAACAGACATACAAGTTTCCCATATTATACTAAGTAGATCAGCAAGAGTTCTGCAGCAGATACTTTATGATTACTGGATATTTGCTGAGAAAAGGAGACAAGTAACTGGAGTACAATGCACACATTCAGAACATAACCTTAAATTCCTTAAAGTAGAATATTTTTGACTTTCCTATATATAGTTGCTCCCCTCCCACTAACATCTGTTTTTTCAATTTATTATAGACAAGGTACTGTTCATGACAGTCAATATGCCTTGCCAAAACACCGGAAAAACAAAGTTCACCTACCAAGAGAAAGTCAGAATCTCAGAAGCACTACAGAAACTACTTCAGCCTTAACAATTTCCACTGTATGTGGTTATTACTGAAGAATCAGTGTCATCCTGAACTATACTGCAGCTCTCAACTCCCTACTTACAATTGCTTTTCATAGAATGGTTTGAGTTGGAAGGGACCTTTAATGGTCATCTAGTCCAACTCCCCTGCAGTGAGCGGGGACATCTTCAACTAGATCAGGTTGCTCAGAGTCCCATCCAATCTGACCTTGAATGTTTCCAGGGATGGGGTTTCTACCACATCTCTGGGTAACCTGTGCCAGTGTTTCACACAATTTAAAAGGCTTAAGTATTTTACACATTAAATGGCTCTTCAGTTTACTATTTCAACTATTGACCAAATAAAATCCAAGTTAACATGCTGTCTTTGCTGATAAGTAAGACTTACCTAATATGTAGATAGTCTTCTGATCACTTCTCTGACCAAGGGAATTAGTCACCTTACAGATGTAAGTCCCGGTGTAGTTGTAAGTCAACGGGCTAGTGAACTGCAGAGTATTGTTGACAGACAACAATCCTTCAGGCCATTGTCCATCCAACCTAAAACCAAAACAGTTAGTTATACTTCAGCTGTGAATCTTTACAACTAAAGTTTAAATATAACTAGTTTAAAATTGTATTTGCAACAGTCTAGAGAGTGAACTTTTCACTGTACTCTCACATTGTTAGGGGGCTTTCATTGGATATTCTCAGCATTCACCTGAACATTTATTATTTCATTTCTGTGTCAAGTCCTTTAAATGTCTGATCTGCTGGCACCAGCAAGCTGTCCACTAATGAATACTACTATAATTAAAAAAGCATTATGTAAAAGAACTTGGAGGAACAATCCATCTCAAGCTCTAAAATCTAACAAATTAAGATGCACTTATACTGCTGTCGGGATTATCTGCCTGTTCTTTTGCACCCAGCTGAGCTAACACTATAAAAATTTCTGTCAGTACACATTTAATTTACAGGACATTTTGACTAGGATTTCTGAGCAGTTCAAGCAGTTTCTTCCCTCTCAACCTGCCTCTTCCCACTCCCCATCACTTTTCCATCTATATTACAGCACTAAAACTGAATTTGGCACTTGGTGATATATTTAGGGAAACAAATGGTTAAAAAAATTTGTTTCCAATCAATTGGCTTTTCCAACTCTATCGTTTCCCTGTAGCATTCTGCATGTGACTGCAGTAACAACTGTGTAAGCACAACAGAGAAAGGGGAAAGGCCAAAGGTCTGGAACTATTTTAACAGAGCTGCCAACTGCCCAAACACGTGTGTTATTTCATGTCATTGCATCCAATTTTGCTTTTATCTACTAACAGCTAAGCAGGACTAAATCAATATTCAAATATGTGATCACCAGGTCTCAGTATCTTGGAAGTATTTAGCAAGTATGATTTTATAAATAGTACTGAAATGAGAGGCATCCCTGACACTTTAAAATGGGTACTCCAATGGAAAAAAACCACAGTTACAGTAAACTTGATCTCCAACAAAAGTAGGTCCAAGACAACATTCCCATTTCTTTGCTGACAATGACTATTACCCAGAGTTGCTTCAGCTATATGAAGTTGATAAAAGTGATTAAGAACTGATACATGTGATTAAGCATGTACTTCAAAATTCATAGTACCAGAAGTGTTTATTAAAATAACCAACAACAAAAACCCAACATTATAAAATAGTCAGTTAGTTTGAAAGTTCTATTCTAATAAAGTTCTCATATGCACAACATCTTAAAATATTGACCAGGAAAATATTACTATCCTAGCAAACACATTGTCACCGTTGTTTCCAAGGGATAAAGATTTTTTGGCGTGGTAGTTCTAGAAGCTATTATAACTTGAAAATAGTAAGGTAACACAATTTCAGTACAGGTAGTTTCCATTTCCTTCAACACTCAAGCTATCCTTTTTTTGCACAGAATTCTTTTTCTTTTGAAGTTTCTCATTCACTGGGATTATCGCTTCTTGGATGGCTTGTTTTGTTGTTCAAACAAAAAGGTACACTAGCTTTACTCCAGAAAATTAAGCTTTTCTTGTAAAAGTTGGTTCAGTTTTAACCTCAGAAAGTTTAAAGTGACCTCTGAAGCTTGAGGTGCTTTAAAGTATTGTGTATATTTCTTATGGAATTGTAAATAGAAGTTGTATTGATTAGTTCTTACATACATTTCAAATGCCAATCAGAGATACTGAGAGCTCAGTTCATCTGATGAAACAAGTGGTACGCCTGCTGAGAGCCTGGCATGCTTTTTAAACATAGGAATTTTTGTGTGTTGAAATCTCTCATCACACTGAATTTGAGCTAAGCATGGGATGGGGAAGGCAGCCTACTGCATAATGTAGGTGAAGAACACATTTTATTAAGGCATACATTTTACTAAGCTTACTTTAATGTAGCCATGCCATTCTGACTAGAGTTAGTGGCAATCCTGACTCCAGATTTCAATGGCTGCTTTTAGAATTGAGTCAGTTATAACAACGTTTTGTTTTCCTTTGAAACTGCCATCAAGCAATTCCAAACATACCAATACAACATTTTCAAACCACATTATGACTGCTGTTCCTATACACTAAATTATATCTACTATTGAGATGGTAAGGGAATGGATGACAGCTTCAGATCAGTAAATATTCCTGTGATTTTACCAACAGAAGCATTGTAACATAGCTATGCTTAAATTTACACTGTCCTTAGGAAAGTTCTTTCTTTTGTTTCTACAGGCAACAAATCAATTTAAAATAGCTAGGTTTATTTTTTTTTTCTTCCTTCACAGGAGAGATTATCTTGATCTATGCTTATCTTTGTTGCCCAAAGTACATCCACGGCTGCAAAAGCAAAGCAGTGAACTTCAGAGTAGGACCTACCCAATTCATATATTCATGAAATGCAGTTCTTACATAATTTCCTTTTTTTCTTTTTTTTTTTCTTTTTTTTTTTTTTTTTAAATAGAGACCTAGTTCAAGACCTAGTTTCCATCACTATGCAGAACACTGCATTTATCTGTCTTGGCAACTCCTTAAGCACTTTCAAAAAACATGACAAATTCTGCAATTCAGTAAGCAGCATTTGCCATCTCAACTGTAACTTCCAGATTTTAAAATGCAGACACTGAAAAGTCTGTTCAAGTGTTCACAACCTACTTTAAGTAATAATAAAACAGAACTAATGAAATAATAGCTAGATCCCTACTAGATTTATTGGGTTTTGCTCTATATACTGCAGCATACACAGTCTATTTTATTAAGTAACCACAAAGGATTTTATCCTGAGAGTAATGACAAACTGTTCAGGCTTGTAAATTTGCAAGATATCCACTCACTCATATTCATACATACATCTTGTATCCTCCTTTTAAAAGGCTGGATAACACCATTACAGCCTAATACAAGTCATATAACTCCTTGTTTTCAAAACAGATGTTTACTGTAACTTCAGAGATTATACCATTTTAATCATGTGGCAAGCCTCTTTTTATAAACATTTACCTGGTCCACATAAATTCCATCGGTAATGGATTTGCATCAGCATTACATCTGAGCTGAACGTTCTCTCTTCCAATGAACCAATTTCCATCATAGCCAGTTACTGAAACTTCTGGAGCATCTGACAAAAAAAAGATTTAACCTATCAACAGTCACAATATTTTCTTTAAACACCAATTGTGTGTAATGGTTAGTGCAGTGAAACAGAATGTTTTCATGTTTGGTTGTGGGGTTTTTTTGTTTTTTTGTTTTTTGTTGTTTTTTTTTTTTAATTTAAAAACCACCACCACCAACACACACTGAGAACACCAATACAGTTCCAAGCTACAACATACTATGCAGCAGTGGATTAGATCAGGAACTGTACATTGTTGTAATCAGCACAACTGTCCCACTGCATTTTCAGCAAACAGAGCACTTTGGGGAAGTGAAAAGACTTCAGAAGAATTGAATCAGTTTGATTTTTTGGGCAGTGGGGAACAGTAATTTAGAGCTACTTCTCCCTAAGAATATAAACCAAAGTATCAGAAACAGTGTTTTGAGAAACCAGAGTCATCAAAAAGTTCACAGATCCCAGTAAGAAAGGTTAACAGTAATCTACTGGCATCACAATGTACAATTACGTTGGTATGACACTAAAAAGCAAGGAGGCCACTTCAGATAAGCTGGAGAGACCTAGTTTAAATATTCAGAACCCATAAAACATAAGAACCAGTATGATTTGGTTGGTACAAGCTCCTACAGTAGAAATGAAGTAGTTGCAAAAGCTGTAAGTATAAGGGAAGCCTAAGGGAAGACCATAAAACACAGACATAAAATCTCTGCTTCTCACTTACTTCTGTGTTGCTTACTATACAATTTTGTTAGAAGTCCTGAAACATACTTTCACACTAGTTTCAGATTAAAATAAGTTTAAGATCAACTTGCCCCCTCATTTCACTTCAAATACAGAACTTCATTCTCTTATTCACCGTTTTCGACAACAATGGGAACAAATAATCTTTACTTCCACTTCTGTATCAATGCCATTTCAATCTAGAACTGCATCTCAACAGTGACAAAATAAACCAGTACTAATCACTATTTTATGCCCAAAGAAGTGATTCTTGACCAAACAACAAAAACAAACCCACAAGAGATTCTAGTCAAACCAGAATAGCAAAGTTCACTTTTTCCAGCCATTTTTTTCTAATTGAATTGATGGACTTCTACACTTTAGGAACTTTAAAGCAGCACTCAACTGAGACAGGATAACAAAGGAAGAACTTGAAAATAGCTCACCTTGGTCACATATACATTGTCGAACAAAAAATGGATCACATGCCTAAAGCTTATTCATCTTAACTGGTTTTAGCTAAGCAGTGTTTTAAGCCATCTCACTTCGTATTTATGTGTTTTAAAGCCACAAATTTGTTAAACAAGCCTGATACAGGTTTGAACTACATGAGCAACCTGAAGCTGAATAACAAGTGTTAGGAATGTATATATGTTGTTGTTTCCTTATGCAAATTAAGAGTGGGAAAACACTTAGTGAGTGATTTGAAAATACCTGACTGACCACCATAGGATCTACTTTCAACGTGTCATCTCAAACACAAACCTTCATTATAATTCTTTTTTAGTACTGCTGAAATTGCAAGGCACTAGAAACAGTTTATGGATCAGCTGAGTTTGTATTTAACTGAACTGAAAAGATTACAGACGAAATAACAAACTTGAGTAGTAGTGTTTACCCATGAGCCAATATCCAAAACAAACAGTAGAAATATAATGGTATTCTAGCTTTGTGATTAGATTATTATTTTTTTTTTTAATACAGAGGCCCTAGGTTTCTGCTCCTGTCTGACCTACCTCTTATCACATGCTTTTCTATACAGTTTTAATTTCCTTTTTTCCCCTGCAGCAGTAAGTGCTCATCTCCTTCCCGCAGAAGGTATAACCACCCTCTTTATCAGTGTATAAGATACATATCAAGTAATAATGACTTTACAGAATACTTACACTGTATGTCCAACACATGAGGGAATCTTATCTCCCTTTCCAAAGCAGGGTGCCTCACAATACAAGTTACACGTCTTCCCCTTGCAAATCGTGAAGGGACAATCATATACCGACTTACAACTGTCACTGTTTCATTTGGAAACAAAGTAGAGTTGGATTCCATTTCACCAAGACCTCCTTCCCAGTCAATCTCTGCAGCGGGTTTTCCAGTGGCTGCTGTACAAGTGGCTGCTATTGTCCGATTTGCACCATCTATGAGAGGGTTTGGTCCTTTTGTTAAGCTCACAACAGGTTCAACTAGAGAGGGGGAAAAGATAAATTTAAAAAATATGCTAATCAGATATCGTAGAAATAAGATCACATCATATATCATAACCCTTATACTGATTCATGACCCCTATCTGACTTAACCCTACTGACTCCAGCTTCACCTTACATACACATGAACTATCAGAGATCTCTTGTTGCTCAAGTCCTTACACTTCTTTATAGAAAAATAAATTAATAAGGCATCCAGAAAAGAAAGAGCCTTAAATCTTATTGCATTAACTTTCCAGGCCTCAAAGTTTCTTCTTGGTTTTAAGTAAGCTTTTTTCAACTGCTCCTTTTAGTTTTAAAACTGATTTTCTTCTGCCACTATCCACAGGAGGTCTGGACGAAATTGGCATGATTACAAGACAAACAGTATTATTTCCACTTACCATTAAATTCACTAATTCCTTGGCAACAGCATGACACTGGGAACTGTCAGCCCCTTCTTCATCACAACTGACATTTACTGGAATAACTTCTTTCCAAAACAGTATTTCTACTTTTTGTTTTCTCTCCCCTCAAAACCAGCAGCCTTAAATTTCTGTGTAACTTACTCTGGCCACTAATTAATTCTTTACTATTGACTTTGTGTTGTTGGTGGGTTTTGAGTTTGGTTTTTTGGGTTTTTTTTTTTTTTTGACAAGTCAGTTCACTGATTTTTTTATCTCCTTGATACTTTTCATTGACCCAGAAAACTGTGTGGTACTCAAGAAGAATGTGTACATCTCATCTGCTAGCACTTTTCAAACACCATTACTTTATCAGAACTGTTTGAGAGGATTCATTTTCCATACTGACGTGCATCTTCCTTTAACTCCTTATTGTAATAATTTCTATATTAGTGCTATGTTAGCGTCTGGGATCTATTCATGGTGACAGACCTACATCTACATTTGATATTCTCATCTGTGCAGCTCATTCTTCACTTGTAGCATTGGAAAGAGCTAGCTTGCAGAAGAGATCAAGATCTACTTTATCAGTACCCACGCTGAGAAATCTAGCTTAGCAAGACAGCAGGAGTCCAACCAAATCAGGTACTTAAAATAGTCACGTACAGGGCTCAAGCCAGTAAAATAAAAATGTGAGCTCTGCAAGCTACCCTGCCACACACCATCTCCTCTGCCTTCAAACACCATTTTGGCCAGTTTAGTCAGCACCTCAAGCAAGAATCAGCTTAACATACAATTCTAGTTTAACAAGGTAAGTTTGAAGAACCAAGTTTTTGGGCAAGATCAATATATCGGTTTGAACCAAGAAGCATTTTCATGTTTTCACTCTTAACATGTTTTTTTTACAGTGCGTTTCCTTAAGGCAACATGAAGCACTAAGTGAAGCAGGCTGGGAGTAAGCAAAGTCACCAGACATAAGTCTGTTAAGCTGAAGTAGCATTAAGACAGAGGCTCTAAATACGGTCCTAAGTGATACAGGACATTTTATCCTGTAGTTATTTTTCCCTCCATTTGTCTTCAGTGTCTCTGCCTTACACTGTGCAAGCACCTACTACATGATTAAGTTAAGTATTTGCTAAATAGAAATAGACAGGGACTGGAAAAAATGCAATACCACTTGGACTGGAAACAGTTTCAGCCCTGGGACATGAACGTTTCTCTCCTTGTT
>NW_010317041.1:0-2650 GCF_000700745.2 Antrostomus carolinensis | reverse complement strand
ATGCACTCAGAATAAAGCTGATTTTAAGTTATATCAGGTTTTAAATTTTGATTGGCCCTGTTCCATGCCTTAAGACACTGCTGAGCTTGCAACTGCTGAGCTCAGGCCAGTAAAGCTCAAAAGTTATTCAGCTACATGCAGATTCTGAAAACCATTACTTCCCCAGTATTTTTACTGTTTAAATCTAGATGCGAGTGTAGCAAAAAGTGTTCAGAAGGACAGAAAATGCTTTGCTGAAGCCACAGAACATAAGTATGTCTAAGAGAGCACTGGCTACCCAGCTGTACATGCAAACCAAGCAGTTAACTTGGATGGAGAGGCAACTTTACATGGACCACTGTATGCCTGACAAACACTTCTTTTCCTATTCTAACTGCAGTTTTGGCTAATATATGTCTTATCAAGCAAGCTGTGGTCCGTCTACATTTTCAAACGTAGAATAATAAACACAAAGGCCATACACTTGCTTTCCAAATTCCTTCTCAAGTTCTCCATAAAAGTTAAATATGAAGGGCAAAATGGACACAACTACTAATGTGATCTGAAAAAAAATTAAAAAAAACCAAAACTTAGAAATAGAGACTGCCTGGAAGAGATGAGAGAAAGCAATAAGGAATGTTGATAAAGCACAATAGATGAAACCTGAAGTCCAAAGATTGCTACAATAGCCACAGACACAGCCACTTGTGGTACAGACAGAAGACAGGCAGAAAGGAGCCGTCAGGCTACAGGCTTCCTGTATCACAGAACCTCCTTGGCCCAGTTACTTGTTTCAAATTGGATTAAGTCACTTGCTTTGATGCATTTATTTTACCCCACCTTGTGGTGAAAAACAGTTTACATACTGTGCTACAGCCATTTGATTAATCTCCTAGTATTCTACTACTGTGGAAATCAGACATCAAAGACCAAGAAGAGCCTACAAAGCTCATCTGTTTAGAAAAATTGAGAAAATGGAGTCACTGAGGACCACCTCAGCTGTAGAAAATATCACTTAACTATTTACAGTGGACATAGAAGTAGCTTACTCTACTTTAAGAGGACATAATACCATAAAGAGAGGACAAGTCAATAGGTTGTCAAGTTTCAGGATAGAGTAATCATTTTACCTCACAGTGCACTACTACCTAAATCTACCTGTACGTCAGTACTAGTCCTTCATGACAGTAATACTGAAACATCAACTAGACAGACAAAAGCAATTTATGTGGAAAACTGAGTTTATACAAGCTTCACATTATGACTATCCACAACCAGTCAAGGACTTCTATTGCCTTTTTTCCCACAACTCCCAGAAGCAGTCTAGGCACTTTTGCTTTATGTTTATACCATGCAAAAAACAGTTTACCAGCCCCAAGCAGATACATTAACACATCATATTAACAACAAATAGATGAAGGAATTTAGCTAAAACTGTGTTTGGCAGCTTCTCAGCAGACATGCACAGAGGTCCCTAGTATCAGCACTGCAAGGTCTAAGTTTTAAGGCACTGCCAAATATTGGCATCAGCACAATACCTAAACAGGAACTGCTTATTTATTTTTAATATCTGGACAATCAAAGAGCAAGTTCTAAAGAAGCAAGACCCAGAGGAAATCTCTTCAATTAAGTTAATAAGAATACCAAGACACCTATTATGAAATATTGGTGAATACATTTTTTGTATTGTCATTGGGTTAAAAGTAAAATACAATATATTGGTAAGTTTGCAGAATTTCACTGACAAGTTTGTGCTATTAATTTCACCTCCTTTCATAAAGGAGTTGACTTACCTAGTACTGTTACAGTTGTTGATGACTGTGTATTTCCAAGTGGGAATGTAACTGCCTTGCAAACATATTCTCCTGCATCAGAAAAGCTTACATTTTTTAAGATGATTGTTGCATCAGTAAGTGAATAGTTTTTAAATGCCACTCTTCCTTGGTATTCTCCTTGAACAGATATTCCATATTCAGGATGATGAACAGCAATAGTCTGTGAACTTTTACCATGTATTTTCTCCCAAGAAACCTGTGTTATTGTTTCATTTACATCAATTATGCATTTCAGTGCAACCTTCTTCCCCCAAACTGCTGTCACATGTGGATCAACAATTGGTCCAGCTAAGGCACCTAAAAAACAAAGCAACTGTTAGTTGGTATGCAAGAAGCTTATGCCTCAAAGTCTTCACATTAAGACTTCTTCAGTAATTAGCTTGCCTTTTTCAAAAAGAATTCCTACTTTCTTCTGAATAACTGCATTCTAGCTGATTCACAGCAATATGGAAACATTACAAAAGCATGCTTTAAGCAGAAACATCAAAGCTAAGTGTAGAGCAACCATTCTTCAGATAATGTTATTGCTAATACACAACTTCCTATAAAAATAATGATCTGATAATTGTGTAACTGCTCTATCTATCTTTTGGGATTTTAACTAGATGAGCATTGCATGTATCCAGATTTACTGAAAAAACAGTAATTGGACATGGCACTTCGGCAGTCTGATTACTGATCCATAGCATCAGGTAAAAATCTAAGTTAAATTACTGTGCTTATTTGTACTTTAAAAACGTAAGACTCTGAAAAGACAACTTAAGGAGAGACACATAAGTGAATCTTCTATCACTTACCATACCACTAACTACTTAAAAAGAACAGCACAACAACAA
>NW_010317040.1:0-1186 GCF_000700745.2 Antrostomus carolinensis | reverse complement strand
CTGCATATGGGGCCCTCCGTTCCCCTCAGAAGGGGGAAGAGGAGAGAGGAAGACTTTCCTTTGTTTAAGGAGGATCAGGTTAGGGGTGATTTAGCCAAACTTGACACCCACAAATCTATGGGCTCTGATAGGATTCACCCTCAAGTGCTGAGGGAGCTGGCAGATGTTATTGTAAAACCATTCTCCATCATCTTTGAAAGGTCAGGGAGGATGGGAGAGGTGGAGGAAAGCCAGCATCATTCCAGTCTTTAAAAAGGGCAAGAAGGAGGATCCAGGAAACTACAGGCCAGTCAGCCTCACCTCCATCTCTGGGAAGGTGATGGAACAGTTCATTCTGGAGGCCATCTCTAAACATGTAGAGGAAAAGGTTATTGGGAATAGTCAGCATGTATTCACTAACAGGAAATCATGTTTGACCAAACTGACAGCCTCTGTGATGGCACGACTGGCTGGGTGGATGAGGGGAAAGCAGTGGATGTTGTCTACTTTGACTTCAGCAAGGCAATCTCATAAGTAAGCTTAGGAAGTGTGGGTTAGATGAGGGGACAGTGAGGTGGGTGAAGAACTGGCTCAGTGGCAGAGCTCAGAGGGCTTTAAACAGCAGTGCAGAGTCTAGTTGGAGGCCTGTGGCTAGTGGTGTTCCCCAAGGGTCAGTACTTGGTCCAGTCCTACTCAAAATATTCATCAGTGACTTGGATGAAGGGACTGAGTGTACCCTCAGCAAGTTTGCTGATGACACTAAACTAGGAGGAATGGCTGATGTACGAGAAGACTGCTGCCATTCACTGAGATCTGGATAGGCTGGAGAGTTGGGCACAGAGGAACCTGATTAAGTTCAATAAGACCAAGCGTAGGGTCCTATACCTGAGGAGGAGTAACCCTCAGCACCAGTAAAGGTTGGGGGTTGACCTGCTGGAAAGCAGCCCCGCAGAGAAGGACCTGGAATTATTGGTGGATGACCAGTTGACCATAAGCCAAAAATGCATCCTTGTGGCCAAGAAGGCCAATGGTATCCTGGGGTGCATTAAGAAGAGTGTGACAAGCAGGTTGAGGGAGATGATCCTCCCTTTCTACTCTGCCCTGGTGAGGCCACATCTGGAGTATTGTGTCCAGTTCTGGGCCCTCCAGTTCAAGAGAGATAGGGAACTTCTGTAAAGAGTCCAGCAGAGGGCTACAAAGATGATTA
>NW_010317039.1:7332-7709 GCF_000700745.2 Antrostomus carolinensis | reverse complement strand
TAAGTCGTTCCATCACCTTCCCAGGGATGAGCAGTTTTGTTTCCAGGTTGAGCTGCACCCCAGGCAGTGGCTCCTTTCTGCTTCTCATTGGCAAGTCAGTCCTTCCAAATTCCTTGCAAGGTTAAGTCGTTCCATCACCTTCCCAGGGATGAGCAGTTTTGTTTCCAGGTTGAGCTGCACCCCAGGCAGTGGCTCCTTTCTGCTTCTCATTGGCAAGTCAGTCCTTCCAAATTCCTTGCAAGGTGTTGCTTGGTTTGTTCAGCCTGGAGAAGAGGAGACTGAGAGGAGATCTCCTGGGGGTCTAGAACTTCCTCCCCAGGGGCAGAGGAGGGGCAGGCGCTGATCTCTTCTCTCTGGCCACCAACCAATGCCAGGAG
>NW_010317039.1:0-7172 GCF_000700745.2 Antrostomus carolinensis | reverse complement strand
AGGCCCTGAGGGACATGGTGTGAATGTTGGGCTTGTCCTGTGCAGGGACAGGAGTTGGACTCCAGCATCCTGGTGGGTCCCTCCCAGCTCCCAACATCCTGTGAGTCTGTGATTCCTCTCCAAAAAGTGAACAAACCCAACACCCCCTCCAGGGTAAGGGTAGAAGGGGGGCTTTCAAAAGGATGCAGGGTTCTGAAATTACTTTGAGAAGGATGAAATTCCTATGGGATCCCACTGGCACTGAGCATGAGGGTGGATTCTCTCTTACAAAGTTTCCTGTCGCTATTAAATCTGCCTCTGTCAGAACTGTTGGACTTGCCTCTAAGAGCCGTGATGAGCCTACAATAAAAAGCTCTTCCAGGGAATAAAAACTCATCTAGGTGAAGAGAATTAAACTGATAACCAGTGAACTTCTTCACCCAAAGGTCAGTCAAGCACTGGAACAGGCTGCCCAGGGAGGTGGTGGAGTCACCTTCCCTGCTGGGATTGAACAGTCGGGCAGACGAGGTGCTCAGGGACATGGGTTAGAGGTGGGATTGGCAGTGTTGGGTTTATGGTTGGACTTGATGATCTCAAAGGGCTTTTCCCACCACTACGATTGTATGAAATATATTTCACATTTCTCTGTCTTAAAAAACTATTAGGGAAATGAGGAAACTGAAAGAATCCAACAATGGAAGAGACGTGCATCCTGCGTCTGGGAAGTAGCAGGCAAGGTTCTCATTCTCGCTCCTGTCCAGCTGTGTGGCACGAGGAGTCCAAGCCATGCTCTTCCCCCTGCCTGGAGGGGCGGCTGTACCAAACTCAGCACCAAGATTTGCTGGTCTGAGCCTACTCTTGAGACTGCAGATCTTGGATTTAAGTCTGCTAATATAGTTTTACCTCCCAAAAAGCCTTTCTTATGGTAACTCAATTCCTCTGTAGTTTCTCCAGTTCTCCAGGGGGATGGACTAGATGACCTTTAAGGGTCCCTCCCAACCCAAACTATTCCATGATTTGGTGTTCTCACAAGTCCAGAGGATATTAAGTGTAGACTGAATCCTTCAGCAAACTGCACAGTGGCTCTGGGCACTTCTGTTTGCTTTCAAGAAGTGAAGAATTTTCATCATCTCAGTCTGATTCTGGTCATGATCTTAATAACTGAGAAACATACATAGGCCATTGTCCACCTTCTAGACGTGCTTGACCAATATTTGGAATTATCTTGGTAGAACGCCTGATTGTCCATTTGATAATTTCTTGTCCAGAGTTTTGCTTTCATCCTTGATGTTGATGGTCAGAGCACTAAGGAAGCAGCTTCTTGCTTTACAATCTGCTTGCTGTCTCCTCTTAATGACTCTCTGTGTGTTGGCGACTTGAAGTTGTGTCTGTATTGAGTGAGACACATTTTTACTGATGAGTGAACTGTTCCCGAGAGCTCAAATCTTGGAGGAGGAAATCAGCACAGGTCAGAGCAACCTTCATGGTTTTGCTCTTAAAACAGGGTCAGAGCACTTGACGTGCTGATGAGCTCATCTTTAGTGTTTCCTCAGTGTCCTCTGAGCTTGTGGCTAAAAAATACCTGGACAGGAAGGACCCAAGGGAGGAGGGAGCTGGAGATAGTGATGGGACCTGCTGCAGGGTTGTGTTTTCTGTGGCTTGTGCTGCCTCCTGGTTCCTCACAACAGCAGCAAGCTGGGAAACTGGGAAATAATGGGCTGAAGTGAGAAAGCTAACTTGAAGTTTATATTCCTGTTTCTGCTGCTGCTGTGTAGGGACCCTGGCAGGAGTGGGGTAGAGGAGGTGGGAACAACTGAGAGGACCTGCCAGAGGTGCTTCAGCATGGCCCTACAGCAGAGCATGCTGGAGAGGACACTTGGGTTCCTACAGCGTTCCCTAACCTTGGCTGACCACGTAGCTTCTTGAGAACAAAGGAAGCACATCAATGACCTGTTTTCTGGTGGCAAAGTCTGTAATGTGCAGCATCTTCACGTCGTGTGAGCGGGCTTTTCTGCACGTGCATTGCGCTGACGAGCCAGTGCTCCATCCAGGAGATGTTTGGAAGTGTGGGCAGCAAGTGGGACTTGTCCTCAAGGGAAGTGCAGGGAAAAGTCTGCCAGGGGCCTCCTTTCAGTTCAGGCCACCGTTTAGTCTTCCCTGAAAGCCTCTGTTGGCATCTGAAGGACAAGATGAATGATTTTGGTGACAGCAGCTGACACGCAGGCACCACAGCCCCTCACCTGCCCTGTGCTGCAGGACCCCCTCGGTCCTGGGAGGGGATGCTGGAAGGAATTGTCCTTCCAGCCATGGAGGGTTGGCAGGTTTGACACGCTTGGTTTGTTTGCGGTGTTAATTTATGCAAATAAAGCTTTTCACGACTTCTTAAAATAATATCTATGTTCAGGTTTACCTGGTGGGAGCTGTGGCATCCCACGGCGAGGAGGTCAGGTAACACGTTTGCCCAAAATCCACCTTTCTGTGTAGACTGGTCTAGAGTAACTGAAACAACTCGTGGCTTTGGCAGCCCATAGGTGACCACACCAGGAAACTTCTCCTGCTTGAGCTCTCTGTACCACAGCACGTTCAAAAGCTGCTGCCTCCAAAGCTGCTTTTCATAACCTAGTGGTTGGTGTTTCTGGTGAGCGTCCACTTCTGTCCACGGCTTCGATAAAACGGAGCCAGACTCTTCATGGGGGTTGTCCTGTCCACAGTGCTGGACTGAGAGGGAAGGAGCTCAAGTTGCAAGATGGGAAATTCTGATTATAATATAAGGGGAAATCTTTTTTTTTTTCCCCAGTAGAAGAGTGATGAAACCCCAGAGCAGGACCAGGGAGGGTTGTGTGACCTCCACTTCTGGAGGTATTTATTTAGAGTTGGACTGGACAAAGCACTGAGACACCTGATTTGGGTGCTTCTGCTTTGAGCTGGAGGTTGGACTGGTGACCTCCAGAGGTTCTTCCCAATCTAGATGACTCTCTAAGTGGTGGTTCCCAACCTCATGTTCCTTAGCAAAGTGGCCTTTTGGCTTCATTGCTTCTTGCGAGGTTATGAATCACTGCGACACCTCAAAGCCTTAACAGGCTTTTCTGTGGACAGGGAGTGCAGTTAAACGGACGTGCAGCTGCGGTACCGTACGTCCGACAGGCCATACTCTGTTGGTACAGACTCCAGATGAGGAGCATGAGCTGGAACACCTTGAGTTCATGTCTCATGGGTTTGATAGCGATCGTATTCGTATAGGGCAAATGTCATGAGGATGGAGCCAGGCTCTTCTCAGTGATGCCCAATGGTAGGACAAGGGGCAATGGGTGTGAGCTGGAGCACAGGAGGTTCTGCTTAAACTTGAGAAGAAACTTCTTTCCAGTGAGGGTGACAGAGCCCTGGGACAGGCTGCCCAGGGAGGGTGTGGAGTCTCCTTCTCTGGAGACATTCAAGACCCGCCTGGACGCCTTCCTGTGTGATCTCATTGAGGTTCCTGCTCTGGCAGGGGGGTTGGACTGGATGATCTTTTGAGGTCCCTTCCAATCCCTGACATCCTGTGATTCTGCATTGAGTTTGTGTTGGGAGTTGGGTAGGATGGTGCATCCATGCTTTTATGCTTCTTATTTAAGAACCACCAGGGTTGGGTCACCTCAAATCTCTCTGCTCTTTCTAGTTGGGTTCTCTTCATTCTACTCAAAGTTGGGTATTAAAGTGCCCATAAAGGCGTTAGTAACCTCTTGAGGTTGTCCCTCCGTACAGCTGGGATTCTGAGGCTCTTTCCCAATGTTTTGCTGATGGGAAAGGGCCATTTCTTGGAGACGGATGTCTTGGGGCCAACCTCACAGACACGCACGTTTTAATTCCAGACAGCTCTTCAGCTTTGCTCTGTTAATTACCGTAAGCCTTGAGGAGAAGGAGCTGGCAGCAGAAGAGGCCAATAAATGCTGGTGCAGTAAGTTCTTGCAATTTTTTCCCTTTAGTCAGCTGAAAGTTGGATTTAACTTTTTTTTGGAGAAAATAAACAGTTATCAACTTACATTTTTGACCAAAGAAAGCCAGAACACAGTTTGCTCTGTGAGACCTTCATGATGTCTTTATATCTAACTGGGCTTTGTGTGTAAAGTCTCTGGTGTAAAGTACAGGTTAAAGCTATTTTGGGTCAAACAGCTGTGAAATATTAGTCAGTGACTGTTGGAAGATTAATGTTTGACAAAGCCAGCAGTGTGCTTGGTGAGTGTCTCTTCCGGACACTCGTGACTATCCTGTTGTTCAGGATTTTCTGCTCTGAACTAGGCAGAGGTTCCCTACGAGGACTTGTCCTGAAGTGACAATCACAGAATCACTGATGGTTTGGGTGGGAAGGGACCATTAAAGCTCATCAGTCCCCTGCAGTGACAGGGACATCTTCAACCAGACCAGGTTGCTCAGAGCCCCGTCCAACCTGACCTTGAATATTTCCAGGGATGGGGCTTCTACCACCTCTCTGGGCAACCTGGGCCAGGGTCTCACCACCCTCAGTGTAAACAATTTCTTCCTTCTCTCCAGTCTGGATGTCCCCTCTTTTAGCTTAAAACCATCACCCGTTGTCCTGTTGCTACAGGCCCTGCTAAAAAGTCTGTCCCCATCTTTCTTAAAGGCCCCTTCAAGTATTGAAAGTCCAGAATAAGGTCCCTCTGGAGCCTTCTCTTCTCCAGACTGAACAGCCCCAACTCTCTCAGCCTGTCCTCACAGCAGAGCTGCTCCAGCCCTCGCATCATCCTGGTGGCCTCCTCTGCACTGGCTCCAGTAGCTCCATGTCCTTGTGCTGTTGGTGGCCCCAGCACTGGAGGCAGCACTGCAGGTGGGGTGTCAGGAGAGCGGAGCAGAGGGGCAGAATCCCCTCCCTCCACCTGCTGCCCACGCTGCTCTGGGTGCAGCCCAGGACACGGTTATTGGCCTCTGTGCTGCCAGAGCACGGTGCCACCTCATGTTGAGCTTCTCGTCCCCCAGCACCCCCAGGTCCCTTCATCCCCAGCCTGTATTGATACCAGGGGTTACCCTGACCCAGGTGCAGGACCTTGCACTTGCCCTTGTTGAACCTCATAAGGTTCACATGGGCCCACTGCTTGAGCTTGTCCAGGTCCCTCTGGATGCCATCCTGTCCCTCAGGTGTGTCAACCACACCACTCAGCTTGGTGTCATCTGCAAACTTGCTGAGGGTGTGCTCCATCCCACTGTCTGTGTCATTGATGAAGATACTAAACAGTAGTGGTCCCAATACAGACCCCTGAGGGACAGCACTTGTCACTGACCTCCATCTGGACATTAAACTGTTGACCACAGCCCTCTGAATTCTTCACTGTGAGGGTGGTGAGACAGTGTCCCAGGTTGCCCAGAGAAGCTGTGGCTGCTCCTCCCTGGAAGTGTTGAAGGCCAGGCTGGATGAGGCTTTGAGCAACCTGGTCTAGTGGAATGTGTCCTTGCTGATGGCAGGGGGGTTGGAACTAGATCTTTAAGGTCCCTTCCAATCCAAACCATTCTATGATTCTATGAATGTGACCATCCAGCCAATTCCTCATCCACCCAACAGTCCACCCATCAAATCCATGCCTCTCCAGTTTAGAGGGAGGGATGTTGTGTGGGACCATGTCAAAGGCCTTACAGAAGCCCAGGCAGATGACATCCAGATAGTGAGGAGAAGCTGGAGATGCAACTTCTGCCCTTGGTCACTACCACCTCCAGGCCACCTTGTCTTTTGTCTCTGTATCATGAACCTTTGTCTGCAGATAGTGCCTGTACTTCATGGTTTGTTCCCCTGTAGACCACAGAATGAAGAGCTGATCTTCTTGAGGGACCCTGTGGGTCTGGCAGACCCTCCCAGGGTGTGTTTCTGTTTCGCTTCATTAGCATTAATTTGGCTAAAAGTTGAAGGAGCCACAAGTAGGTTTCTCCACTGCTTGGTGTTTGTGCAGAAGCGTGGAGATAAGTTAGTGGATGTCATAAATAATACCTAGAGGGGACAACGCTGGTTTAAAAAAGAATAGTTGGAAGAGAATGGTTGTAGATCATGATCATGTCCTTACCGTTGGCAGGGAGCGTTCAATGCGTTTATTACAGGCAGGAGAAACTCTGAGCAGGTGACTCTTTCCATAGTCCTTATATAAAGAGATCAGACCCAGAACTCAGAAAATCCTCCGTTCCTCTAACCCTGACTGAGATGGGGCTACTAACCTCAAAATAAAACTACACATCGCTTTTCGTCATGTGGGAGAGTTGTGTGAGGTGCTGTGAGGAGACACGTGGGGTGTCATGCTCTAGAGATGAACACTGCTGGAACTGGACAGGTTCACTCTCTCTTCTAGAAAATGCTAGAGCTGAGAACTCCCCAAATCCCTGGATTTAGGATCTATGTTTGGTATGAACTGGCTCATGGCTCTGGAGCAGAAATACAGAGACGGAAAACCCCAAAATTTTGACATTTTAACTCTGGGCCCCAAAAGCCGTAGAGGATGGTACTTCTAGTGGAAGGTGTCCCTGCTGATGGCGGGGGGGTTGGGACTGGATGAGCTTTGAGGTCCCTTCCCACCCAAACCACTCTGGGATTCTATGATTGGATCTGGATTCCTCCTTTAAAATCAGAAAATGCTGATTTCTGTGTAGTCCCTCAAGCACATGAACAAGTTTCTTAGCTGTGGACCGTGTGTTAAGCTGGAGCTAATCAAGTGCTGTAAACCTGAAGGTATTGCTTGCACCTGTAGACAATGTCTAAGAAAGTCAGAGGACTTCTACAAGGGTTTTTAATCTTCTCCAGGACTCAGTGTGTGATATCAGAGTCTACTGATGCTCCCACAGGTCATGTTCAGTTGTCAGGGTAGACATCTCTCTCCAGCAGTTCCCTGTCCCTCTGGAACTGGGGAGCCCAGAACTGGACACAACACTCCAGCTGTGGCCTCACCAGGGCAGAGTAGAGGGGGAGGAGCAGAACTGGACACAACACTCCAGCTGGGGCCTCACCAGGGCAGAGCAGAGGGGGAGGAGAACTTCCCTCGACCTGCTGGTCACACTCTTCTCAGTGCCCCCAGGAGACCATTGGCCTTCTTGGCCACAAGGGCCCATTGCTGGCTCATGGCAAACTGGTCACCCACCAGCACTCCCAGGTCCTTCTCTGCAGAGCTGCTTTCCAGCAGGTCACCCCCCCGAGCCTGTCCTGGTGCCTGGGGTCATCCCTCCCC
>NW_010317038.1:0-9372 GCF_000700745.2 Antrostomus carolinensis | reverse complement strand
GAGCACAGGCTCTGGGCAGCACGAGGTGAGGTTGTAAGGCAAGAAACGTGGACCCCTGAAAGCATTTGTCCATACCTGGGTCTCCTCACTTGCCTCCTGGGGTTTGAACTCTCTCGGGATGCTTGCTGCAACTTTTTCCATCTTAATCAACCCAGTGTGAGAGGCTAGAAATGCTTTTCCAAGCAGGGAAGAAATAACATGACTCCAGGAGCTGGTGTTTTAAAGGGGAGGGCATCTGGAAACACTCAGGAAGGAGGAGCAACCGGAAAGTAGGTGAGGAAGGTGAACATGCAGCAGTGAGTGGGTTTGGGTTGGAAAAGGCTGCTGGGTGCTCTGGGTATACTGGAAGGTGTAGAGAAGCCCCTCAGCTGGGCAGCTGGCTCCCTCCGGCCCTTTCCCTCCCGAGTGCTCTCCCAGGCGGTGCCTCAGCAGCAGCAAGCTGTGCAGGAGCACCCCACTCCTCGGGGGCTTTCCTCCCAACCCAAAATAGCTGCGGTTTGGCATGTGCCTCAGAGAAGGGCGAAGCAGAATGCAAAGATAATCTCTTGGCCAGTTCTTCTTTCCTATGTGGGGCGGTCACTGCTCTCACATCGTGCCGGCGACACTTTTGTTTCAAGCCAGTTTCCGAAGCTGCTCCCAGATCTGCACGTAGGATGAGATCAGGCAGCGAGCTGGTGAGACTGTCACTGGCGACTGACACCACCTGAGCAACTGATATTTTTTTTTTTTTGTGGAAGAAAAGTCACTTTACGATGCTTTAGAAGCACTTAGTAACTGATTATATACCCAAAGGAGCAAAATGGGGTGTGCTGTCCACGGGAGCCATGCCACTGACCTGTGCTTCACAGCTGTGGGCTCTGGTGCTGAGATCAAGGCTGGAGATCCAAGGTGACACCTTATGTTTTTTGGTTTTAGAAGGCTTTGGCTGAGCAGATTTTCTTGTCAGATGCTCTGAAAGCACTGAGCAAGGCATGTGGAAAGGAAGAGTTGGCATCTCTTCTTTCCACCCCTTGCCACGTGTGCCTCAGGCCTTTTATTATTAAGCCAGGAGTCAGCAGCTCTCCTTACCTTGTGTTTTCAGATCAGATCGTGGGGAGCAGGAGCCACCTTTTTGGCCTGGAGCTCTTGAGCCTCAGCCACTCGAAGTGGGTCAGCCAGCACTGAGTTCAGTTTGTCGGTGCTGCTGAAACTTTGGGAGAAAGGAGAGCTTTTTGGGGTTGTCCCACTCCGGCAAGCAGGCTTTGGAGAAGGCTGGAGGCGGGTGGGACAAAGGGAGCAGGGGGTACCACGAGGTGACGCAGGCCAATGTTGTTGTTGGGATCTATTTTTGGACTGTGTTACCAGGAGCTGGGGGAAAGCAGACCCCACCCCCAGACCCTTTCCAGCACTGGGAACTTTCTGACGGGTGCAACCAGGTCCTGAGTGGGGGAACGGGATAGGAGGATCCCATTTCCACACCCTTCCCCGTGCTGAGGGCTGACGCTCATATCCCCCAGAAGCAGAGACCTCTGTGCCATGGCAGACTGTGATCTGCTGCCGGGGACAGTGTGGCCGGTGTCATCCCTTTGCCACTTGCCTGGGAGCAGAGGAAAATGTCAGTGTTAACACAGGACTTCCTGGTTCTCTGACCCGTGGCTTGGGTGCTTGAGCTTGTGCTTTCTTTGGGGCAGCATTGCCACTGTGCTCACCATGGCACTTGGAGCAGTGCAGCAGCAGGAGCTTCTCTCTGGATATTTCAGGCAGGGCCTGAAATTCAAGTCTTGGATCTCAGAGGGGTGTGGGGGCAATAGGGAGGGATGAGAAGAGATGCAGCAGCAGGAGGAAGGCTCACAGGAGCCACGCTCAGGAGGAGCAGACACAGGCTAGGTGGCCCAGAGAGGGACAAAGGGTGCCTGTGAGTGTTGTACAGACCAGCGTCTCATCAGGTTTGTGCTGTGTGCTACATCTGTGTTCCCAAGTAGTTTTTATCTTAGATGCTGCAAGAACACGCTGGAGGTTTGGGGTGAGTAGTGACCTTTATGGATCATCTAGTCCAACCCCCTGCCTTGAGGTTTCACTAGATCAGGTTGCTCAAAGCCCTGAACACTTCCAGTGATGGGGCATCTACGACTTCTCTGGGCGACCTGCCCCAGTATCTCAGCACCCTCATCGTAAAAAAATTCTTCCTTATGTCCAATCTAAACCTGCTCTCAGTTTAAAACCGTTGCCCCTTATTCTGTCACTAAGGGCCCTGGTAAAAAGTCTCTCTCCATCTTTCTTATAAGCCTTCTTTATATATCGAAAGGCTGCAAGAAGGTCTCTTGTTGTTGTAACTGCCCTCCAAGGAGGTGCCCCAGGCTGTAGGGTGTTCACCAGTAAGGTGAAGCTCAAACATAGCTATGGCAAGAGAGGGAAACGTGCAGCTTCAAGCCCCAAGGGTGCTCCGCAGCACCGACGTACGCCAACAGTGCAGCACTGGGTAAGGCACCCCGGCGACTTTTGCAGTCAACAGGATTTTTAAAGATGCTGGGGGGGTTGATTTATTTTGCTGAGTGAACTTCTTGAGGGGATACACCTTGGGGAGTGGGGGCTGAAGGGACAGCATCACATTTTATCATGTCCCCGTGCATTTGGGCAGGCTGTTGCCTTGTGACAGTGCAGGAAGGACGCAGGTCTCCCCTCAGCGTGTGCCGGCGACCGTGGGGTTATGCGGGGCAGCGACCTGACGGCAGCTGCGGGTATGGTGCTGCAGGCAGGTTATTATTAGGAGTGGTGCATTGCAGGAGGGAGCAGGGAAGAAGGAGCCAGGCAGGAGGAGAGCAGGAGAGGGGTTGGTAATGGATGGGTGTGCAGATTCGTCACTTGTGGGTTGTGCTGTTCCCTCCTGCTTTTAAATCGCTGTTTATCTGATCTGTCCTTATCTTCCATAGTATTGGCAGGAACTAAATTCTGCCAAGGATTTGCAGCTGTGCTGTACTTCCCCAGTAAGTCTGGGCTATGTAGAGACCCGGAGGGAGGCGGGGACCAAAAAAAGAGAGGAAACGTCATGCCAGGAAAGATGCTGAAAATTTTTTCTTATGGTGGAAGGCATTTTTCTCCCCAGGGAGGGAAGCCTTGTTCAAACAGTTCCCATATAAGGGCAATTCTACCTTTTAACTTTCTCTTTCCTTCTCTCTTTGTTTCCCTCTTACCCCAAAGGCATGTGAACCCCCTTTGATTCCCTTTCTGTGGCTGCGCTATGGAGTCAACACTGACGAGAGGACTGCATGCTTTCTCCTTGTTTGAGGAAGGAGCAGCATTACCAGCCTTAAGAACTTAGAAATTCTTAATCCAGGACTCTCCCATGTCATTAGATTGTCCTGATACCCCAAGATAACAAGTGCAAGGGCTTTTCATATGCTTTCTGGTCTCCTAGACTTTAGCATTTATTTCTTAAACTTGGTGTGAGTAAGTGAGAGGAGACATTTTTGTCACATCTTTGTGCAGGGTCATAGCGCCTGAGTTGGTGCTTGCAAGCATTAAATAGAAACCAGAGATCACAGCACCAGGCAGAGCCCAGCTCTGGTTGCTTTCCCAGAGAAATCCTGCTTTCTCGGAGAAATCTGTCTCTCCCAGAAGAGCCAAGAGCCGGGTAAGAATGCAGCAGCCCTGCCCTGTGCTGCACCGCAGCACATGCCAGCCCGTCTGCTCTGTGATGGGATAGTCATTTAGCAAAGAGCAGTACAGCCTGGTGGCCTCCCAACAGACCATGGACTGGGCCAAGACCGCAGCGTGGCCCAAGATGATGATCTCATGCAGTGAAATTTAATACAATAATTGCTAGGTGATGTGTCTTTGTATAGCAAGGCCGGGCACCTTGCAGCTCAGCCTTTTGCAAAGCTGCAGAGCCTGATACAGTACCCACTGTCCAAGCTGGTATAAACTTGGACAATCCATCCTGCTTCCTTGTAGGATGAAACAGTGTTCTTTAAACCAACCTGTTATGTGGCAGGACAGCCAAGGAGACTTGTGCCCCTGCCTGGGTAGCGTGGCCCGGAGTGGGGCAGCCCTCTGCATTGGTACAGGCAGGAGAGCAGCCCTTCATGTTGAGAAGGCCATGCACACTGTGATGTGGTTTGGTATTAGGTTGGGTTTTGTGCTTCTGGACAGCCTGAACGCTGCAGACACACAAATGCGGACACAAATACGATGCAGGTGGGGACAACTCTGCGATACCTGCACGCCTGTTACGGGGTGTTGGAGCTGAACCTAATGTGACCTGAGGCCAAGGGGCTTGGGGACAGATGGAGAGGCTGGTGGGCTGTGTTGGGCCATGGGCCAGCTCCAGCATGGAGTGGTTGGTGTCCCCAGCTCCCCCCGGCGTGGAGCAGGCAGCTGTTGGCCAGCCCACAGTGGGGCCAGAGGAGAGCGTGGTGGGGCAGGGTTTGCGGCCGAGGGGGACTAACAGGCGTTTGGCAGCTGCTGTCGTCTGGAAACAAGCGGTGATGCATTCCTGGGCATGTTCTCCTTCCCGCCCCGGTGCCGTCATCAGCCCCTCTCGGATAGCTTTGGGGTGAGCAGCTGCTGCTCCCTCCTCTCCAGCAGCCAGCGAGGCCAGGCTGGTGGGATCTGACCAGCGCATTTGTCTCCCTAGATGGGAAGAGGAGTACACGGTGCGTGTCCAGCTTCAGGACCGGGTGACCGAGCTGCAGGAGGTGAGCATCGCTGTCCCCCCGCTTCCTCTGCAATCCAGCTGCCCTGCACTGATGCTGATTTGTACATCTCCCTCTGCCCGGGGCAGGAAGCCCAGGAGGCTGAAGCCTGCCAGGAGGAGCTGGCCATGAAGGTGGAGCAGCTCAAGGCAGAGCTTGTTGTCTTCAAGGGACTGATGAGCAATGTGAGTCCCTAACCCCTCTCCCACCTGGTAGCGATGGGGCTGCAGAGAAAAGCAGTTCCTTAGAATCTTGGAATGGTGTGGGTTGGAAGGGACCTTAAAGCTCATCTAGTTCCAACACCCCTGCCATCAGCAGGGACACCTTCCACTAGACCAGGTTGCTCAGAGCCTCATCCAACCTGGCCTTAAACACTTCCAGGGAGGGGGCAGCCACAGCTTCTCTGGGCAACCTGAGCCAGTGTCTCACCACCCTCACAGGAAAGAATTTCTTCCTCATATCTCATCTCAGTCTCCCCTCTGCCAGTTTAAAGCTATTAGCCCTTTCCCTGTCCCTCCCTGCCCTTGCAAAAGTCCCTCCCCAGCCTTCCTGGAGCCCCGTCAGGTACTGGAAGGACACTGTAAGATCTCCCCAGAGCCTTCTCTTCTCCAGGCTGAACAGCCCCAACTCTCTCAGCCTGTCCTCATAAGAGAGGTACTCAAACCCTCAGATCATCCTCGTAGCCGTCCTACTTGTTCCAGTAGGTCTAAATCCATTTTAAAGCCATTGACCTTGGTGGGGCATGTCCAGCACAGAGGTGGTCTGGTGGGGTTGGTCCAGGATGCAGTGAGCAAAGTGTGGATGCAGTCCTGCGGCACAGAGGGGAACGCAGGGGCTCTGCTTGCCATTTGCCTAATCTTCCTCCTTTGTCCTCCTCCTGTGGTGCTGTGGGTTCAGAACATCACAGAGCTGGACACTAAGATCCAGGAGAAGGCCATGAAGGTGGACATGGACATCTGCCGGCGCATTGACATCACTGCCAAGCTGTGCGATGTGGCACAGCAGCGGAACTGCGAGGACATGATCAAGATGTTTCAGGTGAGAAGTTCCTGCTTCTGCCCCAGGTTCAGATGCTGGCTCTGGGGAGGAGAGTTCCCAAAGAAGGTAGAAGAGACACCACCAGCCCCCTGTTAGGGGAGACACTTGGTCACCCTCGCTCCTTGTAGTCCCGTGCTCTCTGTCTCTCTTGGGAGGACCAGGCGAAAGGGTGCGGAGAGGAGGTGGAAAGCTCCAGATGTTGCTTTGGGCATCGAGAGTCCCCTCAACCCCTGGCTGAGCTGTTGTGTTGGGCCCGGGGACCCCGCAGTGGTAGGGGAGCAGCTGCAGGAGGGAGACGAGTTGTTTGAGTGTCTGTCTCTAACTCCATCTCTCTCCTTCCCCTTCCCCTCTCCGTCATCTTCTCTCTGTCTCTCTTCTCTGTCTCTGTCTCCTTTCTCTCTCTCAATGTCGCTGCCTTTCTGTCTCGCTCTCTTTGTCCTTACAGAAGCAACTGGTTAGTTCCATTCAGTTGGGAAAGTGTACAAATTTTAAACTTGCTATAAATAAGGTCGGACTGTAAATACTGACATATTTCACATTTTTTCAGACTCTGTCTCTTTTTTCCTGTTTCTGTCACTGTGTTTCCCTGTCTCTGGACTGGGGTGGTGGGTGGTTTGACTTTTTTTTTTTTTTCCCTGCAATAAAACCACATTGTTTTTTTTCTCATCAGATTCATAGATTCCACTTTTAGTTGCTTAGTTTTAATTTTAGAAAATGCTAAAACCATGTTTTATCCATTGCATCATCTTTAACCTGATCATAATGAGCCCATCTCTCTCTCTCTTTCTTTTCTTCCTTCCTTTCTTTCTTTTTTTCTCTCTTTCCATGCCTTTCTGTCCCTCCACCATTCCTTTCCCCTCCATCTCCTCCCAACTACCTGCTCCTGACCTTGGACCCGGCCTCGTTTCTGTAGTCTCTGCACTTGTCTCCCGTTAAGGTCCCAGCCTCGGTGGGGCGGAAGCGGGAGCGCAAGCAGGTCAGCGATGAGGACACCTCGCTGTCAGAGAGTGATGCCTCCCGAAAACCTGAAGAGGAAGAGGAGGACGAGACCACGGCCATGAGTATCAACGAGGAAATGCAGAGGATGCTGAACCAGCTGTGAGTGCGGCTGCTCCGCACTCTGCCGCTGGTGTCGAGCGAGGCTTCAGCGCCTGGGATGGGGAGGACAGGGATGGGCTGCAGTTCCCCTTCCCAGGGGAGGGCAAGATGGGAGGTGATGCCATGGGGCACGTACACCCTGTGCTCTGTGGTGCAGTGGGGTCACCCCAGGACACCTGAGCCCACCCATGCCATGGGTGGGAGGTGGTCCAGCTCTTGACCCTGCTTCCCGCCTTTCAGGAGTCCCTAATTGAATTTGCCAGGGCTCCTGACCATAAAGCCAGCCCCTTCCCCATCAGCTCTTGGGTTTGGGCATGCTTGAGCTCACCCTGGCCAGGCCTCCAGGAGCTGCAACCCTGCTGTGAGCAGGGGCAAGGCTTTTGGCGCCGCTGCAGCCCCCCACCTGCCCTGCCTGCCAGGGTTTTCCTGCTGCCTGCTGACGTGTTGTTCCCTTGTCCCCAGGAGGGAATATGACTTTGAAGATGACTGTGACAGCCTCACGTGGGAGGAGACAGAAGAAACGCTGCTCCTCTGGGAGGATTTTTCTGGCTACGCCATTGCAGCTGCAGAGGTGCAGGGGGAGGTAACCGTGGTGTCAGGTCCCCTCGGGGATCCAGACGTGGGTTGGGACACTCAGTCCTGCCTGAGCCTGGGAAGATGCTCCCTCAAAGACCAGACTTCAGCCCCTACATCCCTTGCAGGCCTGTACAGATGCTTCCCCTTTCCACCCCATCTTCTCTACCTGAATATGTTGCCACATCCTTGGGAAGGTCTCCTTTTCAGACAAACCTGAAAGATATGCCCACACTCACGGGGAGAGCCCCAGCCCTCCCAGAAAACAAGACCTCCTCTGGCTGGGCTGGTCTCTGGTGGTCCCTTGCTCGGGCTCTCCAGCCCACCTGCCCCCTCTGCAGCAAAGCTGCCCAAACAGAGGCCTCAACCTCTGGCCAAAGCCCTCGCCATCCCACATCATCAGCCCTTGGCAGTCCCCTGGGGTGTGTCATGCTGCCTGGGGACAGTCTGTGCTCTCCAAAGCTTCTGTGCACTGCTGGGCTCGTTCTGGGCTGACGTGCTCGTTGCCTGGTGTGGCAGGTCCTGGGTCTCTCTACTTGGCATTGGCAGGACTGACTCGTGCCTTATTTATACTACACTGCTTATCTTTCTTCCTCTTTTCCTAGTGTTGCCAGTTCTTTCTCTGATTTCTCTCTCTCTTGCCTTTGATTCCTCACATGGGACACCTCCCTGCCTCTGAACGTGCCGTCTGCTCTCCCCAACAGCAGGACGACAGCCTGGAGAAGGTGATCAAGGACACGGAGTCATTGTTCAAGAGCCGTGAGAAGGAGTACCAGGAAACCATTGACCAAATAGAGGTAGGAGGAAGAGGAACTGCGGAGGACGTGGCACAGAAGGGGGTGAAATGGGGGAATGGGTCCCTGGGGGAGGGAGACACCATGCTGGAGCAGATAGTTGGTAATGGGGGGCAGAACCTGCCCCCTGGCCTGCAGCACACCATGCCCTGGTCTTATCTCTGCACCTTTTCCCTTGTGTAGCTGGAGCTGGCCACAGCCAAGAACGACATGAACCGGCACCTGCACGAGTACATGGAAATGTGCAGCATGAAGCGAGGTTTGGACGTGCAGATGGAGACTTGCCGACGGCTCATCACCCAGTCTGGGGACAGGTAAGCTTCAGTGGGAGGGCTGAGATACCCATGCTGTGGGCAAGGACTGGAGCCAGGGTGGTAGTGAGTGGGAGCTGAAGCACAGGGTGGTACTCCTGCCCTGCCCTGTTGTGGAGAGAGAGTAGTTCCTAGAGGCTGTTGGATTCCTGGTGATCAGCCTCCACGCAGGTTGTGCTGCCACCTCTGCAGAAGGTGGGCTGTGCACGGGGGTCAGTTTTGACGGGTGAAGCTGGCCACCCCTGATGGAGAGAGGAGCTACTGTTGTGCAGGGACATCGCATGGGTCCCCACAGGTGTGGAGCCAAGGTGGCTCCAGGTTGGGGACCCAGGGTGGCTTTCACTCACCCCTAGCCTCACATGTCTTGGAAGGGTCCTGCCCTGGGCAGGCTCCCCCAGCCCTTCTTCATGCTCTGTACTGCTTGGCTGGTGTCCTCTGGGATACCCTCCCTAGCAACCAAGGATTCCCACGGACCCATGCATGCCCCAGGATCGCGAGAAGGGCACTTCAGCTTCTCTGATCCTTGTTCTGGTGCCCCCTACCCACACCAAAATGGGTCCTTTCCCTCCCTCTGGGCAGTGCTGTGACCACAGCCCTTTACTCTTCTCTGCAGAAAGTCTCCTGCCTTCACCCCAGCCTCCACCAGCGAATCAGCCCCGAACGAGGAGAGCGAGGAGTCTGACCGCGACCCCCCCAGCGATGCTTCCATCAGATAATGAGGGGATACCCCACTCCCTCGGACCCCCTTCCTGGCACGGGGGTGCCTGAGCCGCGCCTGGGAGAGACTGTCAGGGACATGGGAGCCACTGGTAAATGTCTGTCGCCCAGGCTCGCTCCTGTTTTGGGGTGCTTGGCAGATCCCGCACCCCCCTGCTGCCGGATATCTTG
>NW_010317037.1:47693-52002 GCF_000700745.2 Antrostomus carolinensis | reverse complement strand
AACCCAATCTATTCTATGATTCTATGAAGAACAAAATTGGAAGTAAATAAAAAACCCCAACTGTTGACAGTTCAGTTTCAATTCTTCCAGTCCAAACATGTCAAATGTTCTGGTTACCAAAAATCTACAACAGCGTTATAGAGGATCTGTACTAACAAGTTTGTTGCCTCAACTCCGGGAACTTCCTCCCTGACTCCCCTCGGTTTTTTGTTTTTTTTGTTTTTTTGTTTTTTTTTCTTTTTTAGGAAAACCTGACTTCTCAGCTAATAGCCCCATTTCAGCAACAGTAGTTACATCAAATGTTAGAGAGAACAGTACAGATTCTAAGTCTATGATTGATTGGAATTTCAAATCCTATCTTAATTCTGTACTTACCATGATAAAGCAGGAATAATTCATATTATGTTCCATGGGGCTATGAAAATTACTGCACAGTCAAAATCTCTATACAAATCTAAATCTACCAGAATATTCTCTACAAATAGACAAGCTCAGAAACTCAACCACTGCTACACTTCTGAACTGAATAAATAAATGAATAAAAGATGGAATTCGGTTGCATGAGGTGCTTGGTAATTCACAGTTCCTGAGGAAATCAAGACATGAAAGAGTACCAGTATAGACCTCCTCCTGAAGTCTAAACTCCTAAATAGAATCTCTAATCATATTAATACAAATTTGATTATTTTAATATACACCTTTACTGATACACATGCATTTTCACATTATTGAACTCAAAAAAAGGGTTATATTACAAGATTTCAAGACTTCTCAATTGGACACCACTGATCATACAAAAAAACCCAAAGATGAAGACCCTACATTTCACGCTTGCACAAAAGGCCTGGAAAGAAACTTCTTGTTACCCAACTTTAAGTCTTGCTCAGCATAAGAATATAAAACTCCACATTTTCTCAGATTCAACGGAAAAATCTCTTAAATTACATGGAAACACAGCTATGCATTCCTTCCCGCTGTGCCTTTTGCAAGTCACCTCAGTTTTAAATTGCTATTTCAGAAAAAACCTGGCTTATTTCTTTTCTAAGGTCTACCTAAATTGTTCTGCAGTCACACAATCCTTATTTGATTTCTACCATTCCAGTTTAAAAATCAGTGGCCATTTTCAAGGCAATTTCAGCTTTGCCTGAGAAACACAATGTTCTCATCCACAAGCCAATCTCAGAAATTGCAGCTGAGCACAGCATGCAAAAGACTCATGAAATTTCCAAGTGACCAGCTACTATTATTTATTTTCCTTGGATAAATAGCATAATCCAGTTTAAATGCATATCTTTATTAAAAGACATGCAAAAGTATCTCAGGATTGTCTCCCGGTCTAGAAGACCAAGAGCATTCAGTTTTCTCCATCTTCATGTTTCCCACAGGGAGAGTCTAAAAGTTTTCTGGCCTTTGCACTACTCCACCACAAACCAGCATTACTTGAGTCTGATTTTGTATACTGACGAGGATATACTGCATTAACACACGATAGGACTGCACCATGGTGACAATGTGAAAAAAAGAGTAGTTCACCTAAGTTCACACCTACACCAACAAGCCTGACAGCATTTGTTTTCTGCAATTGACAGAGACAAAAACTTACTGATATCTCTCAACTCCTACAAGACTCTAGCATCACTTTGCAAGACTCTGAATGACTCTAAATGCTTTTGAATAAGATTAAAACTGCTTATTACCTGTTTTTCCAGCTCCGCTCTCTCCTGTAATAAGGATGCACTGGTCTTTGTCCTGGTCCCTTAAAGATCTGTATGCTTCATCTGACAGAGCAAAGCTGCAAAGTAAGAAAGAGTCAAATGAGAATTAGATAAAACAAATACCAACAATAACTAAAATCCTTCACATGCAGGTTGGGGGGGAGCAAACCACAGAAAAACCCACAAGCAACAAAACAGAAAAACCACCAAAGTGTTAATGTTCTCTAAGTGGTGAAGCACTCACTTTTCAGAACATAAAGACCCACATAAGTAAAATGGATACTTTTTCTCAGCAGTTTATCTAGACTTTCTCCAGTAATAGGCAAACATAAACTCTGAAGTTTTTCTAAAGATAGCAAGCTCAAAACAAATTCACAAAATTTCAGGGAAATTTAGGTAGCTTTCTTCATTAAACAAAATGTCATATTCTTCATTGAACAAAATGTCAGTGCATCAACAGGACATGTTCTGCCTGAAGACATTGAAAAAAAGGAAACAGGAGAATCCTGAGCACTAACAATACCATAAGCTGCAATTTCTACTCTGAAAAGTATGAATAAATGTCAGAACTTTCTAAAATATTGAGCATTTTAGGCATTCGAGTATTGCTGGACTTTTGCATAAATATGCAGACGTGTTTCCCAGTAACTGTGTTCTTAACCCAGTAAGGGTGATGTCATGTAGTGAAATTAAAGAATATAATAAGAATCAACAGCTTTCCTGTACCAAAAATGTCTTTCCATGGAGCTCAGAAAATCATGGCCCTGAAACGACTGGGCTGCAATTTGAATCCAGATGTGCTTTGTTGCCATGCAGCAACATGTATTTTGGAGAAAACCAGATGTGTTACTTGTATTTAGTTTTCTTTAATAGTAATTTTGAGACAGAGAAAGAGTAACATTGATTTTGTTTCAACTACATTTTTCAGTTCATGGAATAAAGGACTCTGGAAACTGAGCATTAGAACCCCTTGGAAAAACTTAAGCAAGTAGTATGTGAAAAAAGACATAAAAGCAAAATCCAACTAAAGAGGCACACTTGCATTACACAACTTAAAATGTCTGATAGTGAAACACAGCTTATTTTTACATGAAATAAACATCCATTCAACAGATCAAGAGCTTTGTTAGATTACTGCACCTAGCAAATTATTTAGTGTTCATATGTACTCAAAAGTGGATATTGTTTATTATTTACAGTAAACAAACCATGTATGAAAAACAGAAAGAAACTCTCAGATCAACATAAAATGCATAATCGTTGCAGGTTCAATGCACCCTTTAGAAATGTGATTCTTTATTCTAAGACAGTTCAGGAGCTTTGCATTCAGCTGCTAACTACAAATAGATCCAAGTACTTGTTTTGAATAATGTAGCCATATAGTGCTTCACAGGCAACCACAGTCCCTTTATAGATAAGCAAGCTCTTTGTCATGAAACTAGTTAGTGGTAGCATGGACAACACAATGCAAGTACTGAGAGCCACACGGAGTTCACACTATTGCTACCACTGTCCCTTAGGCTCAGCCAGTTCTTCCTGGCTTCTCTCCCCAAAAAAGTTTATAGAGAGCATGCCATATTGTCCCCAGTTTATCATCACACGCATGTGCAACACTATTTGCACTTCCTTATCCCTCATCAGTATTAGACTCATCTCATATTTACTTATTTGGGTTTTGGTTCCATTTGCTTGTTTGTTTTTATGGTTGCAGTATGTTATCAGGTCAGCCATCCCGCAAGAGACCGGCCTACCAAGTGAGTGGTATTCTGAAAAGGTTGGAAAACAAGTAAATTAAATACCTCATGGATCCTTTACTGCTAAATAATCACACCTTCCCCTCCCTCTCTAGTTCCTGCTAACAATGCTTGTGCCATTGATTCCCCCTCTTTGTGTCCCTCCTGCAGCACATCCACCTGTCGAGTTGCACGACCAACCCAGGGCTCCATCTCTCTCGCTGTTTTTCTCGCCAACTTAATGTCTAAGGCACTAAATTACAATTCATCTCTCCACAGATGGTTGGGCCATTCACTTAACAACCATGATCAGAGGTCATTAACTCCTTTTGATACATATACCATTGAACCCAAATTAAGACTGATCTCTCAAAACTTAATACTGCTACGGTGATTGAAGCATTTGAACTCAGCAGTTCAACTGGAGGTGAAAATGCATTTACGAGAAAGTAGCAGGCTGTAATGTTTTTAGCATTACAACAAAGTCAGTTTGTGAAGCAGACAACATGCCCCAGAACTAGGGAAAAAAAAATATTCTGCTGCTGCTCAGAGACCATGACACAATTTCTGGCATCCACTTTACTGTCTGGAATCCAAACTACAGTAGCAATAACACTTTACCAGACTCTCTTACAGGACATATTTAGGAAATGAATAATATTTGTTGAACACTGCTGCAGATATACTTGTAAATTGAAGAGTACAATGTATGGCACTCAAAAAAGCTTATTCTAGCACACATTATGTTCTTTTTTGCAAGGAAAAAAAAAAAAAAGGCAATAGGGATGAAGAGGAAAGAAATAAAACTACACTGAGCATTCACAGGCCATGTGAGAGAACATTAAAATGAATGCTGTGGTT
>NW_010317037.1:542-47666 GCF_000700745.2 Antrostomus carolinensis | reverse complement strand
GAAGATAAAACTTAAAGACTGGATGGTTCATTCTGTCCCTGCTGTCCTTCAAACAATCTCAGCTATCAACTAGTATTTCACTGTTGAAACAACTTTCTTGGCAGTAGTTTCACGCCAGGAAACAAAGTCAGCATCAAGCATAGATAAAGTGTTCTCTCTTTTGATATACTGAGCTGTGAGTTAATCAGATTAGTGACCACTCATCTTTTCTAATACACTGAATTTGTTTCCCAACAATCCCTGTCAAAATATACTTTATTGCTTGATGTATTTATTAACTCTGCCTGCACTGAATAGCTAAAACCACCAAATCATGCTGCTTCTCCTCCCTCAGCAGAGAAATGGAGAGTCTATCACTGCAACGAGACCTCTAATGTTGGAAAAGAGAGTGGGATTTAATCCATTTCTGGTTTTATCCAATCTAGTCAGAGACGCTTGGCATACATTTTCTTTTCCTTCAATTTTCTACACAATTTAGCAAAGTCTAATGCTTCACAAGTATATCAATTATTATCTCCTACAGACAAAAGACAAAATAAGTCAGCTAATTTCAAAAGAAGTTTTGCGTACACACTTATCAAAAGTTACTTAGTAGAAGTAAAATTTAGTAAAATTTACCTCTGATGACTCAACCACCAGTCCAACAATACAACTGGAAGATGTATGACCAAGAGCATATTTAAATAACTAAGATTTCTTTGTATTTCTGGCATTGCATAAACAGTATTAGACACATTTATGTCAGAGTCTGAACAAAGACCTTTATCTCAAAGAAAAAGATAAACCTATTCATTTGTCATGTTGACTTTCATGGCACACCATTACACCTCTCAGGCCTTTCTATCTTTATCGCCATTTATCTTTGCAACAAAAAACCCCCAAACTTTGAGTAATTTGGTTCAAACTCTTGTTCCAAAAATATGATTTAATGCTATTCTGTATTTGTTACAAACATAAAATAATATGGTCATTTTACTTTAACACATTTTAGCAATCTGTACACCACAAAGAATCCTTCTATTCTTTTCATTTTAGCGACATTAAGAAACATGGCTCTGTAAAGTCAACACTTGCAACTATAAGTTTAAACCACATACCACTCTTGGAGCCATCTCACAATTACAGAGCCTAAGTAAAATTTTAGAATAGTTCGTAGTTTAAAAAGCAGTTAGAAACCATGTGTTTTGAATTAGCTAGTGAGTGTGTCAGCAGTGTCATTTACCATACCTTATAATAAGCTCTCCTTTGATTTTTAGGTTTTCATGAAAGACGACTACATTTGCCTACCACAACAAACACAGAAATATTTACTGGATTTCTCTTTTAGCTAAGACTTAAGTATAGAAGCAATTTGAAATTGAAACACCACCCACACCTAGCTCAGTAAAAAGGTCTGCTTTTTTATAGCATGGCTTTTTCAGCCACAGAGCTCCAGATGGCCAGATCTGTCACAAAGTCCAAACCCAAAAATTCTAACAAAGGGAAACAGCAAATAGGCCTCCAAGGGGGATTTCCAAAGGGCTACAGCAATTTTCAGCAGCACAACAGCATCTCTATGCTCCAACAAAACACCAGAATCAGGAAGAGGCAGGCACAAGGTTCCCACCCACTCTCTCCGAAACAAGCATCAAACGCTCAAGCTTCATTTGAATGCTGAAGACTGCACCCACAATTACACCAGGGGTAAAAACCCTGCTCTTATTGTTGGAAATTCAATTAATGGGAGCAGCTCTTCTCCTCTACTATCTTTCCTTTAAACCAAAAATCACAACAATCAGTATTTGCCAGCTATTGGTACTTCCTTCCTCCTCTCAATTCCCTTAGCACTCTAAGTTAACAGTAATTAGTTAACACTATCTCAAACTCCTTCCAATTGCTTTCCTCATGCACCAATAGAGTCAACTCCCTTCATCCCATCTTCACAGGCTGTTGCTCTGATTCTGAGAGTCTCGGTCCCCATTTTAAAATATCTATTGCTTAATCTTGGTTTGCAACTGCCAATTCATTTGCTACAAAGGAAATGAAGACCTCTCATCTTGACCATGCCATTTCGTCATGAAGCAGAGCCCTGCTAACACTTCATTTCTGCTCAACTGCATCTAAACACACTGGGAAGGATACTAGAAGCCAGTGCTTATCAAAGACTATATATCATGCTAGACTAAAAAGAATAGCAGTAAAATGTAAATTGTAGATACATTTTTAATGTAAATTTTACATAAAATGTAATTTATATTAATTATTTCAAGTTTAATTAAGAGCATAATTTAAGTTACTTCCTTTTCTTTCTGAAGGCACAGAAGTGCTCTGTAACAGGGTAACAGAAAACAAATTATTTCCTCCTCTCGCAGCATGCAGTGAGAAAACAACAGAATCACAATTTGTTTGGGTATAAAAATTCCTAATAACCTGAGCTAGGAACAATGGAAAAACATTTTATAACATGCTTTGAGGTTCTACATTGTACATCATCACTATTTGCTCTGTACGTTCTCCCCGCCCATCAAAGCTCAGTGGAAAATTCACCATTCAGGAAAAACAACCATAAGAGATTATTTATAGTATTAGCTCATAGTGCAGAATTATTTAATCTAATTGCCCTAAGGTTAAAAAGTGTACTCCCATTTTCCATGATTACAAACTGTCTCATGTTCAGCACTTTGACACACTTGAAAAGAAAAGGTTGATTAGCCTGACATTGGAGTGAATAAAGTAACAGCTAAATTGATGGAGCATTAGCTAGGATAGACCTTCACAGGCAAGCAGCTGCTCTTTGAAAAATGCAAATCAAGAAAAAAATAAAACAAGTTTAAACACCAGGATAAAGAGGTGTGCTAAGGCAGATGGAAAGCCTTTTCTCCTATTCATATTCTCCAATTTTATCTTCCTGGTGAGCACAGAAATCAACAATACTATGTGGCTAATACACACAGCAGAAGGGTACCTCCTCCGTACGCTTCCCCGCTTTGTTATTCACGTTAGCAACTGTGACGTTATTAGATGCAGAATAAAGCCCAAAGCTGTACAAATCACTCCATTTGATTTGTAAGAAGCAGCTGTAATTTATGGAAGGAAAAGGAAAGAGGGGAAGTGAAGGGGAAGAGGACAAAGCCACTCTTGATTTTCAGGAGTAAAACACTTTAAAACACAGGCTAATATTAAACCAGAGAGACTTATTTTCTGTTCCAGTAGACTGGGAATATAATATACCCTCCAATGCTCGTATATACACTGCAGGTTTAGCAGAAGAGTCGATTCAGGCCAATATCCTGACGTCTGGACAAAAAGAAGAAAATGTTCTTTCTGAAAATCTCGTCTTTCTCAGGATGAAGTAGATTTCAGATGTGTCCAATGGACTTCACCTCAAAAACTTCCCTACAGAGAGGCCCAGCCAATGTTTCTTCCCCAAATACGGTGACTGCACAACCTCACAGCTCACCACAGCCCACTCTGTTCCCGATACTTTTCCCTCTGGCAGGATGGCACACATCTCCCCCCAAGCAAGCAGGAGGTTTTATCAGTTTTGATCACTTCCTTTTTACTAACTGACGGTCCAAAAAATTTAATTTATTTTGCAAACAAACAGTGGTCTTTCCCCAGCACTGCACACAAAAGCCAAGAATGCAGCCTATGATTTTCTGCCTATTTCAACAACATCTAAGGCATCTCTTAGATGTTGCATATTAGTACAATGGAAAACAAGAAACGCCTTTTACCAGGAGCCTACAACCCAGCTGTTGCACAACTTTCCTTCAACCGGTGGAAAAGAGAATCTCTGAAGCTGAGGATGATCGTGCTTTCTCATCCAGATTACAAAATAAATTCTCCCTCTAAATTTTACTATCAACCTCAGTAAGCATGTCCACATGACATTCAACAGCTCAGTCCTGCAAGCTGGCAGTGAAATACACCCACCAGACTGTCAGGAGAGTGACCTGGGCATGGGTCCATGGTTTGGTCCTCCAAACTAACGTAGCATGGTGGCAGAGCAGAGCACCAAATAGAGCTTTGGTGCTGCAGATAACCAAGTCAAGTGGTCAGTCTCCTGTCTTGGTAACATGTGTCAACCATGGAAAGCCCACTAGGGTGTACCAAATTGAATTAATGTGGACCAGTGCCAGCGGTACACATCATACACACCTGCAGTTGCAGACAAATAACAGGTATAACTTGTGACTTGGTTTGCCTAAAGAAGGGAATTAAAATAGTGAACTCTCTTTTACTTGGAGCAGCTGAAGTAAATGTACACATAAACCAAGGGAAAAGGGGTGCGGGGAAGCAAATATTTCCATGTCCTGAGCTTTTCAGAACAGCAGCTTTGCTTGGATACCCCTTGACTAGTCCCATTCCTTGACATGACATCAGCCAGCTGGATGCCACATAACCATCACCTCCTCACCCACACTAGTACTCAGCCAACGGGTTTAGCACAACTGGGTAACTCCCATTGCCAAGGCACAGCATTAACCAGAGGAGTCTGCAACCCAAACAGGCTCTCACCCCATGTACTGGGCTGTATTACCCAAGGAGGCCAGCCAGCTCCTACGCAATCACACAGGAGGACATACCTGGGCCTCTTGCAGACCTACAGCAAATCACTCTGCTGTAATGTGCACTGCAAGGATTTTAAGTTTCTTGGAGGAAAAGGCATTTCTATTTACAAAAATAATAATTTTACTGGGCTATGATATCCTTGAAGGGAAGTATAGGATGTGGTCTCTATTGTTTTGTTAAACAACATGTTTAATTAGATGTAGCTTATTTCCTAAGATAAATCAGCACTTGCACACTGACAGCCTAAAAGAGACAACCCTTGACCCTCAGTGGTTTCACTGCAAAGGTATACGCTGAACCTTTTTGGCAGTCACATTTTGTGCCAGAAGCTCCACACTTTTCCTTGAACTGCTAGCCTGAGTGCACGAAAAGAGCCGGTGGCCACCTGCAAGGGAAGCAGCTTCATGGCACACCAGAAATGCCATAGTCGAGAGACTTGCATTTCTCCATGGACCTTCTGAAGCTTTGCAGCCCCTGAGGTTGGGCTTGTAAAAATTAGGATTTATTCCATTATCAAATGCATTCCCCAGTTCAAATCGAGTAGCAAGGGGTCAGACAGCTGAATGGGACAGCGAGGAAAAAGAGGTGTAAACCGATTCTCCTTGCTTGGCTTCTGCCAGAATTTAACTAGAGGACAAAAAAATTATTTAAATCTCAGTTTACTATTTCATCTCTATATTAGCAGATTTGAATTGCACCTCTGAACTCTTGCATATATTTGGAAACGAAGGGCTGGTGGGACAGGGAGGAAAAGGGGGGAGCAAAGGAAAACAGTCATTCCCTTCTCTACTGAAATATCCAGACTCTCAATATTTTACAGAAAATTGAATTAGTTTCTGTACTTAATAAAGCATGTGTCTGAAAATTAGGGAAGTTTACTGGTCAAACACATGTGCTCAGTTCATGTCAGCTTTGACCAAATTTTACATAAAAGTAATATTTTTCTGCAGAACAAGCCATGCTTTGAGAACACCGCTGCACAGGGTGAACAGCACACTGAAAGCAAACTCCTCCAATAAAACTGTAATTCATCTTGACTTGGGTGGCTACACATAATACATATTACATCAAAATAAAACACTGGGAAACAATTATTCCTCATTTTTAAAGCACCGGTCATGGCTAAACAGAGGTCCTTACAATTATCCATAGCTATTTCAGGAAAAAAAACCAGGCCCAGAGTACAGGTTAAATGAAACACTTAGAAGACAAGACTCTATAATCCTGATAGAGGAACAATGATCATTATAGCCTGGCTTTTCCTGGACAGAGGTAATATACTATTAGTCGCTTTTTTTTTCCTCTTTTAAATTTACTTTTTAAATAGGATGTATCTTTGGGCTTTATAGTTTGAGCTTGTCCAAATCAGCAGCAGAGCACAGAAGCTCCATGTAAAAATGCCAGTGACTTCTTGATCTCACAAATGAAACTACGATAGGGCTGTACTGGTTGCGGGGTTCTCCCAAGGCAGAGGAGAGGCAAGTGCTGCTCTTACGATTTCACATGGAAAAATGCTTAGCAAACAGGCAGTGTTCCATGCTGCTGCCTCAAAAAACACACTCCTGCTTAGCAAAGAGAAAACCCTGATTTTATTTGCAGCCCTAAGAAGCATTACTCTGAATTCAGAAGTAATTTCCTCCTGATTCAGTAAGGGCAGAGGTGCTAGAAGTCAAGTTTTGGCTTCCACAATAAGCGTGCATTGCTACCACGTGCTCATGCAGGGACTTCTCTCACTGAAAATAATTTTACTGCAAAAGCCGTAATACTGTCTTAGACAAGCCTGCTCTTCTCAGCTAACTGGAGAATGAAAAATAAATTTACTCCTTTATTCTAAAGCAATTAAATGTCTTCCAGTACTCAGGGGAAGACAAACCATGAAGTATAGTGTCCAGCTTCACGTACTCGCATCATAGGAAGGGTCATGCTTTCAAAGGTCTCATCTACCAGGACAATAGCAAACCACAGCACAACTGAACTCCAGTATGCTGCCCATACCTAAGAGATAGAGTATCTCACATAAGGAGATGCATCCTGGAGTGACTCCATAGCTCTGTCTATTGAGATTGGTAAAGAAACATCAGACGTGTTAGAGCAATAGACTGCACTGGAAGGCAACACAATTTGCCATCAGAAAAAATGCCAAGCACTCCACCAAACTCATATTACAAAATTGGAGAAGTCAGAGTATTAGCACATCCTCATATTTATTTGTAAGCTAAAGTCGCTATTCATCAGATTTGAAATCTGGGCTCTGTAACACAAAAGCTGGCATGCAGCTGCCCACAGTTTATCAGACACGATAGTGACAAAACCACAAACAAAAGTAATTCAGTTATCCGGAAAACATCTCATGGACAGTGTCAACACTATGTAATTACACAGGTCTGTTGCTACTTTCATTGGAGGAGTTACTGAATTTTTTAACTTTGCATCTAACACTTAAGTAGTCTTAACAAACCAAGTAGTTTGCTAAGAAGTCTTACACAACTTTTTGCCTCCCAGCTCTCTTTGCCAAATAAAGTACCACTCATGAATCCATGGACAAAGTAGGCACTAAAGCTTCCCTTAGCTTCCAAGAGTTTGTTAGCTCAGGTACAACATCAAGCTAACACATCTATTCAGACTATAAAATGGCATTTGCTCAAATTTGTGTGCAGGATTGTGGATATGTATCCTAAATTTTCTTTCCATGGCTAGTCAAAGCAAGAAATGAAAAGCCTTCTTCAGATTGGCCAAACATCAGGCTTCAGTCCAGCCCATGGGCTCTACTTCCAGGGACAATGTATTTCAACAGCTACGTCCTTGGTTAGTCTGCTGATGCTCTAGGAGGATGTCAACTGCACACACATCTTTTTTTTTTTTTTTTTTTTTTTGGTCTTGTGGATACACCCTCTCTAAGAATCGCCTTGGAGCAGTTATGACCAGCTGCAGTGCAAACTCCATAAGGTTTAGCAACTAAAAATTATTTCTGTAGCATATAAAAGGAAACTGTGGATACAAGAAAAAAGCAGATTTGAACTAATTTACTGAAATTACCACAATTAAACTGTCTTTGTAGTTCAGACCTTTGTTTGTAAACCCCAGTCCCAGCTCTTTTATCTATTCAAAACATAAGTAAAAGATTATTCAGTGTGCTAGACAGTAAATATTAAGACTGTGTATTTCCTGATTCATAACATGAAAAATTTTATCTTTAATAACCTAAACTACATTAACCATAACGTACCAAGAGTTGAAGAAACTGGAGCCTTTTGCATTAAGTTGCCAATAAAAAAAAGAGATTGAACTGAAAATGCTCTGCCTCTAACGGTGGTACAAGAGCTGGGATTTTACTGAAGTTTCTTTAAGGTTTTAAACATTAGCCTTGTTTACACTGTATCTAAAATCATGACAAAGGCTCCTTAGCACAGCAGATGGGCATTTCCTGGTGTGTTATAAATTGCTAAAAAAAAAATAAAAAAATAAAAAAAAAAAAAGGAGAGAGAGAAAAAGACAACCATTAAACATAATGAGACACTTCCAATGAAAGGACGACAGCTGTTCTTAATTGCAATTTGAAATCCTAGACCTTAAGACAGTACCATGCTGCCAGTTCAGGAAAGGCATAATGAAAATGCTGGTCCATGTACACACAATGCATAAAATTGGAATTCTCCCATTTCTGACAGGGCTTCTACCTGCCCTCACTTTTCAGTCTGCATTTAAGAAGTGAAACATAGCAGTGTCTCCTTTTAAGTCCATCTCTTTCTTTTCAGTGTGCAAAAAGTCCCTAAATTCTAATGCAAAGAAAAATTAAGCAAACAGATCCTTTTTTTAAAAATCAAGGTATTAAAGCCACATGAAGTGTCCAAAAATGCTTTTATTTCTAAGTCCTCCCATAACGTCAGCCAATTTTGTAATCACAAAAACTTCATTTTGTTAAGCAGCATGAAGAAGGCTAGTCTTAGTTCTCACTTAGATGTATAAATTAAGAGCTGGAAGGAGAACTATTTGAAATGTTGAGAAGAGACAAAGAGCAGTTATGTATTGACAAATTTGGAGAACTGCATTACAAAACTGAAAAATTACTCTAAGTCCTTTCCTTTATTTAATTAAGTGCCCACTTCATTCACAAAATTCAGTCACAGTGAATGGATTCCAAATACTTTTGTGCGAATTGGAGGGATTCTATTTTATGTGACAATGCAAATTAATTAAAAAAAAAAAAAATCTCAGCATTTTATGTCCTAAAAATACCAGTGGCATAATATGAACACCAGCCAGCAGGGTTCAGTTCCAGGAAAATGAGAGAAATGGGATCTGGCAAAAAAATTACCATTAGTTTAGACTACTGGAGCATTAACACCCATCTCCAACTATCCAACATATATTAAGGCTGCTTTTTTTTTTTGATTTTTTTTAATTATCTTTGCTCTAACAATCTAGCCAAACACCAAACTTTTTTACGCTTACAAATAAACACAGAGTATAACAAATACACTCACAGGCAAAAAAAGAAGAGAGAGAGATCGTCACAGATAACTAAAAACATTTGACTCTCAATCTCCAACATGACTGAAGTCAAATGTGAAAGTATGCTGTGTACAAAGGTACAAGTAAATATTTGAAAACAGTTCTGAAAACAAAGTTATTTTGTTGAGGCTCTAAGCCAGCAGTTAATTCATGAAGGATGCCCCAAGATTATTTTCCTTCGTCCACCATGACGACAATTATAGAGTTACAGAAGCATCTGGAACAGATCTTAAGTGCTTCCCTTACAAACTCACTACATCTTAAAGGTACCCAGTTCTTGTGTTTTTTGCAAGCTTCTTCAAAAAGTCCACTAGACACATGACTCTTTGCTAGGACCACACATGGCTCTCCAAATGAGAAACTGGTGGATGAGTAAGGCTCCACCAGAGCCCGGTGGGTCCTGCCCAGAGATGGGGTTCTCTGGCAGTGGGACTTCAGAAGCTGCGACTGACAGTCCTGCCAACTGGTATGGCTGTGGGGATTGAAATCATCTGTGAAACAGTGGATCTGGTGCTTTTGAATAATTTTGTCACAGTAGGATATGCTGCTGTAGCTTCTGAGAGACAGAGAGATGCTGGAGGGTGAGACCAGAGGCAGAGAGGACTCTCCTGGGATATTTTGGGAGACAGTTTTGTCTTGATGCTTTTTATATCCCCAGTAGCCCATATATACTCCTTCCTAGCCTAGGAAGTGTTTAAATGCCACAACAGTACAAAAATCCACCTGGACTCCAGACGGCCAGACCGCCTGATGTCTGGGCAAGCCTATGTGCAGGCACCTCCACCCGACCTGTGCCATGGCTCTGTGGCTACACACAGCATCCTGCGTTTTGTGTTGGAAATCCTGTGTTACAGACACTTGCAGAAGAATGACAGCACCGGTCCCATGCACAAAGAATTTCAAGGGCCTTTTCATTTCTTAATTTAGGCAGTGCTACTCAAGAGGACTGACAGAAAGGCTCATTCCAGTGAACTCTGCAATCCAGTCTAAATGTCACTTCACACCATTTTAAAAATTAAAAATTAAAATAAAGCACAACATTCACCTATACTTTGTTTTTCTAGGCTGTTTATACTTGGGTGTTGGGTGTATTTTTTGAGCCTCCTCATAACCATATGCCCTGCTATAAATTAGTTCCTGTATTATTATGCATTATTACAAAATTTCATGCGCTCTAATACTGGCAGCAAACAAGCAACTACTGTTCTTGTCAATAAGACTATATTCACCTCTGAAGCACTGGGGTAAGATGTTGCATTACGAGCTATCCAAACCAACTAAAATAGCCTTGCTCAAATTTCAGGGAAAAGCTACGTTTATTTTTGCATGCAAGAGAAACTTTGTTTTATACGCTAAGCATTTAAGTTCACAAATCACTTCCAAAATGCTCTTCAGAGAATCAGACGGCCACTTCAACACGGCCACATCACAACCACCTTCCTCCAAACTGTTTTCTCAGAAGGACCTCTGAGGTGTCCTACCAAGTGTAAAGTTTAGGAAACTGTGCAACCCATGGGTTGTGTGCCAGCAGTCTGCAGAAGAAGCAGCTCTTCTCAGGCATGAAGTCCTTCTGACTCCTGAAGGGTGATGCTTCATTCTCTTTTCATCTGTACACTTCAGGGATTTACATTCATGGATACACCATGTCCAGTTCAGCCTCACTATCGAGGTTAAGAGAATAAAAAGCCCGACCCCTTCCAAAATAGTCTCTGTAGGGTTTTTTCCCCCCTTTTCCTTTCAACTCATTCCTAGCATGGGTTTAATAATTAGGTAATAGCAGTCCTCCCTAATTACTATTTATGATTTCTGTCAGCCATAGATGTTCCCTCCCTGCCCAGCGGTTAATTTTGCCAACTAACCTCTGAAGTGCTCATCTTCCCTCGACTATAAATCTCATCTGAAAGAGGCACTCTGCTGAGCCACAGGAACAAGTCTGAAGACTGAGTCTCTGGAGAAGTCAGGAATTATTAGGAATAAGCACGAAAGGTATGTAAAAAGGGGATATTGCAAGGTGAACAAAACCATAGGGAAGGGATTTAAATATATATTTTAAAAAACCCCAAACAAACAAACAAAAAAAAAAAACCCAAAACACAGCACCAAAAAAAACCACTACAAAAACAAAACCCACATCAAAAGCAGATGAAGATGAGGAAAGGACAAATTGAAAAGGAAATGTTAAATATACTGGGACAATGAAGGAAACTAAACTATGGCACAGGCTCTCACACCACCACCCCTTTCTTCAACAAATAAAGATACCTACTGTGTATCTTAAAACTCTGCTACCTATGGGGAAAAGCTTAGTTTTACATACAGGCAGAAACTATCCTTCACAGCTGGGGCTTTATCATGCCTTTCAGAAAAAAATATTTGCTTTAAATCAAGGAGGAAAAAGAGTTACTGTAACCTTGGTGTTTCCAAAGATACGCAATCCTGAAATACCAGCAAAAAAACCCAGAAGCAAAAATGTAACTTCTATATTTACTGCTTAGCTTCCACTCAAAACTTGAAAATGACATAGCAAATTGTATCTATTGTCAGAGTAATTGCAGATATTTGCAGGATAACGATTTGTCCCCATAATTATTAATATGACGATCACTGAAATGAGGAACATTAATAACTTCCTCATTCTTGCATTTTAATAGGCATCAGGTTGATATCTTTGCGCTTGCATCCTATATAATGTCAGGCTGGTTTTCCGGAGTTGCCTGCAAAAGTTTAAGTCTCTCTAAATTTGAAAGCTTTTAATGCAAAACTATTGTCTCTTCAGAAATATTTTACTTAAAAGAACTAATAATAAGTAAATAAAATACATAGCAAAATTGCGTAAGTGGAATGCAATAGATGCATGATAAACTATCTTCAGATATTTTTCTGCCTTCCCAGTTATGCATCATAAATACTTCAGTACATAGCTAAAAAAACGCATGTTGACTCTGAACTCTTATTTGCCTGTAGCTTGCCATTAGCAGTACACTTGCCACTTCCTACTTTGTCCCTCAGCTTGAAGATTCTCTAAAGCAAGCAGGTAAGGCGTGTCAGAACATAAAGGGGAGCAAAAAGCCCTATGCCACCCTACCTCCCAGAGATGGAGAGCTGCTTGTAGCCAGGATTTGATGTTAAGATAGGAAATGCAAGAAAGCACCTACTCTGCAATCCCTTAAAGTAAATCTCTCACTGGTAGGAAAGTGATATGGCATGATGGTTACAAATAAATGGTATGATAAGCTATTTCTTTCCTATTGCCTTCACTTCAAAGATGCCAGCAGCTGTCTTTGTCACTGGCAGAAGCCAATGTAAATTAGCAAGATGGACAGCTTGGTTCTCTCTCTCATGTCTAGCTTACCCACAAGGTAAGCAAAACAGCAATTACATCAACTGAAAGAGTAATTACATCAACTGAAAGAGAAGAACAGAAGTATAAGGACTGCAGAAATCAAGCAGCAAAGTGTTTTAACAATGAAATGTCATACTCTGCCCTGTCAAGTCAGAGACAAGTTTGATCCTGCCTTGCACAGAAAGACAAAACCAGCAAGATTAAAAAAACATTGGGGAAAAAACCAAACAAAATAACAATTAAAAAGCTTGGTAAACTTCTTATTACAGCTATGTAAATAGCCACAGACTATGAAAACAAGCATTCCAGGAGACCTAGAACAGTGACACTTTATTACATGGTGCCACAACAACAGTGGTATATTTAGAGAGGAATGAACTATTAAAATAAAACCTCTTTGATCAAATTTTATCAGGTGTAACACTATCCAAAACCATCTGAACCAGAAACTTTCTCCTAGAAATTCAGTTTGGCTGCCCCTTCCAAATGTGTCCGTGGCCTTACTCTATAGTTTCCAAAGAACATTAAAAGTAAAAAGCCACCCAAAGCCTGCAATTAAGTCTTAACTAGCGTCACTGAAAGCATCAGTCACTCTCACAGACTTTCTTGAGGAAACACAGAGCAGATGACTAGGTGCTCACTCCCTTGTCTTTCAGATTAGGGTTAAGAAAACATGTGAACAGATTTTTCACTCCCATGGGTATATGTTTCCTTCAATGATGACCATATAAGGGGAAAAAAAAAAAATCTAGGTATGGATCTCCTTCATGTCGTTATATACTTCTCTCTCTTTTTCCTTCTATTTTCATTTGCTCACCAAGCCTGCTGTTTTACTGGGACATTTGGCACTCTCAAGCACACCCTCCCTACACCAATCTATCCCACTGAAATACTTGCACATACCTCGAGCATCGACATAAGGCCATACAAAGCTACTGGAAAATAAGCAAAACATAATTTAGATTCCTCATTCCCCAGGAGCTCCCACAGAGAGCTGCAGCTCTGGGAATGTCCCATGGCAGTCTGCTCCAGAGACACTGACACTTAAAACCTGGGTTTCCCAAACCTGAAGGTTCTCTCCAAAATGACAGACCTTGGAGAATATGAGCTGTCATGCCAACAGGCGAGAGTACGTTTATTTCTGATGGAAGAGTGTTTGTGTCATACAGACCTGGGTTTTATATGTATCTCAAATCAAACCACCGCTAGAAATTTTCTGCAATAAATTGTTTGCATTTTTCCAGCTATAACTAGTAACAAAATTAGACTGAATATTGTTACAAAAGAGATGTTGAAATAAGAAACACACTATATATAATTTCATTTCTAGACACACTTTCTAGGTTATATGCATTAGTTTCCTCACAAGTGGTCAAGAGTTTTGCTTTGCCCAGGATTACACAATAGGAACCAAAAGTCTTCCCAAAGCACAGTTAAATGGTGCAGTGGGCTTACCTAGAATCAATTCTTCTGAAGAAGCCATGGCTCAACTGAGATTTACACATCAAAGAAAAATAGGTAAGAACATCTCCACAAATCAATGCGAGGGTTTCTTTACACCATGTCAGATGAAATACCACAAATTGCAATTTGTCTCACAGCATCTCTTCATTAAAGTTCCTGAGCAGCTTAAAAAAAAAAACCACCTTGAAGATAGCAAGGTCTCTGTGGAAGTGTAGCAACCTCCCCAGATATGCCTGAACTCTGCTTTGAACAGTGGCCTGCTACTCCCAAGATCAAGCAACCCTAGAATTAGCTGCAAGCTCCAAGGCTGGGATGATGCTGGCTCTGTCTCAAACCCAGTTCTTAGCCCATACTGACCAGTGTGGTAGGCAAGGACCCCACTGGCGATCAGTCTAGGCTTGGCTGCAGTGGGACCATATGGTCACCCTGTCAGCTCACCTCATGGTCTATTAAACAGCATTCAAGTACCAGTTCTATGTTCACAGAGTGAACAACTGAACTGGCATGAATCCTTAGGCTATAGCACAAGGCACTATATATTAAAGGGGATGAAAGGTTGTTGAGGCTTGTCAGAGATGGTGTAAGGCAGCCTACACAGCCCTTATTTTAGATACCTACATTTTAAACTATCTTTTAAAGATTGTGAGAAGTTTATCAATTTTAGCAGAGACAAAAGCCACTCCCTTAAGCATCTATAGACAGGTGGGAAGGGAAGCAAGGTCACCATAAGGTAAGATCATTTTATACCTCTACAGTTTGAAAATAAACACTGTATCTGTAAAAGAAACCATGAAAAAAGGTCATTTTGTAATTATATCTTTTTAAAGATGCATAGTCTACTTAGCAGTGTCAGAAGACAAATTTTTCATACAGAAGCAAAACCAAATAAAGAAAATTTGTGGAGAGATCATATCTGTCCAAGACAAATTAGCTGTACCCTTTTCATGACTTGGCTCTCTATCCAAACTTGCAAAGAAAATCTATTGCCATCATACAGTTGAGGTCTCCTGACATAAGTTAAAATTCAACATTTTCTCACTTCAAACTATGGCACTTAAAGTGGATTTCTAGCGTTTGCACTCCAGAAAGTCTTGTTGTGCGATGGCAGCCTGACCATACAGTTACTGTCATTAGTGATGAATGATGATTATGAAAATTTTTCTACCAAGTTAAGACTCTCATAATACATACAAGAAATATTACTGACCATTTCTATTTTGCAAAACCACCTCTTGAGAGATGGAAAAATGCAGAGATCAATATATTACTATGTACTTGATTAAACATGCAACCAAGTACATAGTACTGACTTTCAGAATGTCAAACTGTAACTCCCAGATTTTATTTTTAAAATCCTCCATCATATGACAGCAAACTTGATGCAGCTGAACAAAGTCAGCAGAGCAGAAAGTTCTTTTAGTACGCAACTGTGTTAATTTAGCAAGCAATTGTGCTTGCTAAACAAAACTGCGAAGAAAGAAAACCTGAACATAGCCAGAGTTCAGATCCAAGAGGGTCAAGAACCACCAGAAGCTTATTTGATCTGATTAACTGGCTGTCTGCATTTCAGCCAATGTATCTGGAAAAGTTACATATGAAGTGTGAAGATAAAAAATTAATCAGAACAAAATAACTTCCAGAACACTTTCCACTCATAATTTACTTTTAACCTAAAAGCTAACACTGAAGGAAGAATGCACAATGACCATGTTTAGACACTTATCCAGACGCTGATCACTCAAGTCAAATCTCTTGAATACGTGACTGCAAAGTCAGGTGGCAACCTCAAAACACACTGGAAACATTTCTCTATCCCAGCGTCACCTCAAGGGGAGGAACAACTTGCTAAAATCTCATTACTATGATGTCTAACAAGATAAAACAATTAGTGCAACATACCAATCTTGAAGACAAGGTACCTAATTTTTAGCTGTACCACCCACACCTGTGATTAAAGTCTTGTCCTATTATGGACAGAGCTTAACCACGTTCCATTACTCTCAGAAATTCTGACCAGGCCCAAATAATACAGGTCCTGTCAGTTCCCTGTAACCTCAAGGCAAAGCCTTTGAATTCTTTGCAATACGCACCCCTGTGGAGGAATTACAGAAGGTGAATGAAAGCCAGAATAAGAGATTATACCTACTTCCTAGCCTTCTATTCCTAAATTTAGACTCAGAATTTACATCGTATGCAAATCAGATTTTGCAATCTTATATGTTTGTATATATGCTATATATTTTATCCTTAAAATTTGCATTATATATTTATGGCACTATGGCTGCCCTCTTAGAATGGGCTCACTTCCACCCAGCAGAGAGGAGACGAAGCTTTTATTTTTCTACAGTTACCGTTCAGATATATCCAATACGTTCCTGCATTCGTCATGAGGGTTTTCCCATTTTTTGCAGTGTGCAAAAAGAAATTAAGAGTTTTAGATATCAAAAGTAACACCATATGACTCAAACATTTTTAACACCTAGGAGCTTTCACAAGGCAATCTGGACTTTGAAAGAAACAGATTTCTCTGAAAACAGACTCCTTACTTTACAATACAACAATAAAGGCTACTGCTAATAATTACAGGAAAATGTTCTGAAATGCACATACCAAGATCTAAAGACGTGAAACAGAAAGAGTAACTCATTTTGACTTATCTTTAAAATAAGGATGAACTAACAAAAATTCATTTTGGGGGAGTGGTGGTATGATTTTTGTTTTATTTGCTTTAACCAACATAGACTTTTTGATGAGAGAGACAGCTGGTACCATCTGTTTCAGGACAGAGTGAAAACTAAAACTTCTTCCCTGTACTTACATGTGAGGACTGAGTTCGTAAAAGTTTCGGTTTCTGTATTCTTCCACTTTCTCTGGAGTATAAATGGGTAGAGGTCTGTAGGGGTTTATCGATATCACCACGCTGCCAATGTACGTCTGTTGAAGGAAAACAAAAAAAATTATCATGGATTTTTCTTTTTAACATACTTTTTTTGCTTATATATTATTCTCCCATTTAATACTTATGCAAAAACAAACAAACAAAAAGCCTAATCGTAGTAATGAATAGATACGCAGATACACTCTGAAACACCTTTTAGATCTCTCTCAACAATCACTGTTGGCTACCAAGCAGCAATTTCTAGAAAACTGAAAGCCTCTTACAAATATTTTTTAAAAGAAAGCCCAATTGTACCATATTTCTGTGACTAATTCAGTTGGGGGAGGGAAAGGGAAAAGGACACAGATGTTCATGAAAAACCAACTCCATCTGCATGGCAAATGTCACACGAGCTGGGCTGCAGCCCTTAGGCACTCATGCAAAACCATGTAAAGGCAAGGCTGGGGCTGGACTGTGCTCCCTCACCCAAGGAGGAGCTTCACACCATCACTTCAAAGCCTCAGGCACAGAAGAGCTTCAGAGAGAAGAAACCTGAAGGCTAATAACCTCTGACAGATTTGTGTCAAAGGAGAGATTTTACTGTCAGGATTCAAGGCCATCAAAGTCCTGCCGTGGTTCCTCAGCAGACATGAAGCATAACTTTCATTTCCAGATTCTAAACGTACTTGCCATTACCCTTGGAAAGCAGATGGAGTAATGTGGTGTTTTACTCTGTTAGGTCCCATTCACCACCAAGCTGAACGAAGACCGATACTGTACCCCACGATTACCACACAACGAACCTGCCTTTGCCCAGCCTACCGCCGCTGCAGCTCTCTACACCTCCCTCCAGCTGCAAGGGCTGCATTCAAATACACTCGAGTGGCAAAAAATCCCAAAACCCCATTCCACTCTGCCTGCAGATACTGATCAAAGATTAATTAAAACCCAAGTGTTTGGTATCTCTTTCCACAACCATTAAATAAATAACAGCTGGTAAAGCATGATTTTCCAATAAGCAGGGACTTGCTGGGAGGCTGTAAAGGCTGTACACAAAAGCCACAGGTTCCCGTTATCTGGATTACAGCTGCTAGTAACTACAGAAGAAAAGCAGTGTTTTTTACATAGATGTAAGATTTTAAATAACTTTTTTGCAGTGATACCTCAGCACCTTGCAATCACTATTTGGATTTTCCCCTTCAATTTTTCTCGAAGGGAAGTGCTGTAACATGCATTTTCAAGTGGGAACAGAGGAACAAGGAGCCTGAGTTACTCATATCCTGATTTTTAGCTGGAACAGAGCTGGGTTTCTTTTTCAGTAGTTAGAATAGTGCTGCATTTTGCTTTTCAGCCCGGGACTTGTTATGAGAGAGACACTGAGAACATCCCAGTGTTTGCATTTTGGTCACCGGAAGTGAAGGACTTCATGTTCTGTTAGTCTACAAGCACAAGATTTAAGGGGGTGAGGGATATTTATATCAATAAGCTAAATTATCATTTGAATATGCCAATGGGATATTCCATATCATATCACATCATGTCCAGTATATTAGTGAGGGTCTCTTCCTCTTTCAGCTCTCTCTGGTTTTCACTTGGGCTCTCACTCTCCCGGGATTGCGGTTTCGGTTCAGGATTGTCACTCCTCTGGGATCATTATCTGGGAACGTGCCAGGCTTGGTTGGCGGGTGGTGAGCAGTTGCACTGGGTATCACTTGTTTGTATACTTTGCTACTGTTATCATTATCACTACTATTTTAATATTAGTATTATTTTAAGTTTTCTTTTATTTTTATTATTAAATGGTTATCTCAACCTACAAGCCTCTTTATCATTGCCCCTAATCCTCTCCCCTGTCCCCTGGGGGTGGGGGGGAAGTGGGTGAGCGGCTGTGTTGGCTGCTGGCCAAGGGCTGGCCCAGTGAAACTATCACAACTCGTTCAGCAGAACAATGAATCAGCTCCAGAGCTGCAGTCACCAATTAAAAATATTAATTGCTGCAACCCTTCCTTATCAAACTGTCATGTCTAAAGCAATTTTCTGCTAAATGGTCCTAAGCAAAAAGTTAGGAGAGGAAGATTTCCCATTCTCCATGGCATGCATATGCACAGGCAAGCTGTGAACTCATGCAGCATTTTCTGTCCCATTTAAAACAGAGTTGAACAACCTAGGCTGCACAGATAAAACAAGTAGTACGCAGCTTCCAAAGACTCTCGTAGGTCATCCTTGTAGTGTTTACTACCCACAGGATGAAACAGAAGCAGCCACTGCTGACAATTCATCATACCACTGCTGGTACAATGAAACATAATACTTCACTAATTGGGCTCAAGGCTCGCCATTTCTGAACAACGCTGTCCGGGTTTGCAGACTTCCTCCTCTCCTTTGGAACTGTCCAGAAACCTTCTGTAAAACATTTTCCCCCCGCCATGCATCTGAGCCCAGAACAGACCAAATATCCTAGAAACAAGCTGGTTTCACACCAAGAGCCCATGCTGTGTGCTGCGAGGGGGAACAGGCCTGGAGGTGCCTCACATCTTGGCAGCCTGGCTGGAACTCAAAAGAGGGACAACTCCAACCTGCCTCACACCGCAGCCCAGGAGGGAAGCACACCCAAAGGCATTCAGATACGGACTGCTGAGAAAATCCCAAAGATTTTTGCTTCTTTCAAACACATGCTGCAGTGTGTGCTTAGATATATTTTCTTCCAATTAAAAATAAAAAAATAAAAATTGTTCTAGTTCTGTGGTCATCCTCCCCCCTAAGGAGGAAAGTGTTTTCCATCTATGTCTAATCTCTTTGGCTGAACAGAAAGAAAATGCAAAAATTGCCTTTCTACAGTGTTTACTTTGCTCTCTCAACACATGTGGCTTTGGCAATTTGCAAGCCTACAGATTCTTGGCGAGAATAACATATCCAAGAGTAAGAAGGTTTCTAGTCTTCACAAGTGCATGGATACCACAATTAGGACTGTTTCCTGATAAAACATTAATATATTAACTTGTTTCCTCCTAAATCTGAAGAATTTATTAATTCAGCCTGTTTTGAAATCAGTGCTGGAAAATATCAGCAGAAGAGAGATAAAGGCCAGATCTTGAATATTATATTTTGAAACAGGAATTCTTCAGAACTCAAAGACCTGCCCTTTTCAGCTATTCCACCAGCATAATAGCATACAATTTAGTTCCTAAGTTCCTTGAAGTACCCTGAGATGCCAAGGTAAAGAAAGATGAGTGAAAGTTAAAACCTTGATTTTTAATTTTGAATACAGGCATTCAAATGAGATTTATTTAGAACCATCTCTTCATAGCTAAGTATTGCTTAGACAACATATTCTGGGAACTCAAGTCAGCTGTTCATTGTCAGACATGAACAAATACAGACCATTTCCTAAAATACCAATATTTCAAAAGGTCAAATGACTACATAGAAACAAAGACATACTCATGTCCATTTTAAACACCAAGCCAAAGCATGCCAAGAAATCATTGTTTTTGCTGCAAAGCTGCTTACAAGAACTAATACATTTCCTTTTCTAAAAATGCCAGTATCTCAAAGCTGATGCCTAATAGCTACTTGCTACTGGTGGTCTATGAGTTTCCATGTAATGGGGATAAAAAAAATCCATAAAATAGCTTTCCACATAACATCTGCCTTCCCACCAGAACTCTATTATAAACAAACAAAATAAATGGCTTAAATCCTTGAGCAAGTGACAAGAACAGAAACATTCCAGTGCTGAAAGCAGAAGGCCCAAGAGTAGCGGGAGACCATACCGTGGCACCCCAGGGACTAAAGAGATCCTCCATTTTCCCTGTTTAAGGGAAAAAATTAAACCCCAGAGGAACGGCGTCATGATGATGAATGCACAGAATGCAGTCAGGAGATTTGATTCTTTCTTGGCTTTCTTGTTATGCGAGTTTGGACAAGATCTGCTGTCTCCTCAAGTTTTGCTAAGTAGAGACTCTTAATAATGCTCCTTCCTCCAAATTTATACTTTATTACAATAACTCACAAAGGTAAATTCTACCTCCTTGGCGTGTTTGTCCAGAACCCAAACCAAAAGGACTCTCACTCGTTGTTTATCAGTGTATCTGTCACGTAGCACAGCAACACTGTAATGCGCTAACACTGCATCTGCGGAAAAGAGCATTCAAATTTCCATCAGGTCAAACGACAACACCTTCTGCATTCTCCATCAAAACAACACAAGACAACTCATTCCTGGTCAGTAAAGGGTTTGAGACACTGAGTAGAAATAGAATTCTAAATCACAACCCAACTGTAAAAGCCAGTATTTGTTATGACACCTCTAAGTACTGTTGAAGATGCAACATCCAAGACACTTTGATGCCTCATTTTCTCCCCCGAGGACTGAAAGAAGACATACCCACTTGGGATAAGATGCTACTACTACTTCAAGCTTGTACCCGCCTTGCAAGGCCTTCTGTGCCCTTCTAACCCAAGCAGCTTTTATGACTGGTTTAAGAGGAGGCCTGAAACAGCAAGTCAATGCCAGGCTCCCATTGCTTGGGAGAAACCTACAGGCAGCAGCCTCTTCCCAGCCAAGGGCTGGGGAAAGCTATTGCGAGAAACCAGCGAATTGCAGCTGCAGAAGCCAGGGAATATTATCAACAGCAGTTGCACCCCAGGAGCTGCAGAGCTGGGGCTATTGTAACAGCCTGCTCTGTATCTTTTAAAAGATTTTCTGGATCTGTGGCATCCTCTGCAAAGCAACCTTCTGCAGAATTTAAAATCAGTAAGCAGCTACGCAGATTTGCTACAAATCTACTGGAAGTGTACTCTACATCACTTTTGGTACTTCTGTTAAAAAAAAAAACCCAACAAACCACTGCTTCTTACCCATGGTAGCCTGTAACAGCCCAGAAAAATCACTGCTGCACACAAGTCACTCCTGCTGTAAAATGTCCAACTGCTAATGTACCCTGCAAGTGTGCTAATTCACAGGGCCCAATAAGGTTGTCCTATTTACTTATTTCTTAAATGCTGGAGCGTAAAAATAGAAAATAAATAAAATCTAGTAAAAAAAGATTGCTTGTGTGGATACTGATTCTGCCATTTATTGCAGACCAATTTTAATACTCCAGAATTGCATAATGCGCATTTATTTACTATTGATTATGCTTGAGAGACGTGTGACTAGATTTTATTGGAACAAATTCAGAACCAAGGCTTGGGCAGCATTCACTGGTTTCTTTGCAAGGCAGAGGGCTGTGTTTTGTTGTCTGGGTTTTTTTTTTTTTCTGTTTTGTTTTTTGTTTGTTTTTTAAATGTGACATACACAAAATCATATTTCTAATATAACACTCATTTTCATTTGTATTTGCCTGAACTACTATGGTTCTGGATCTTCCCAGTTCATAAGCACGTGTGCCGCTGCATGCTCAGAATAGCTAAGGCCAAGGAGATGGCAGGCACAGGGAGAGGAAGCCTGTACTTAGATGCTCTCAGTTTTCTGAACTGTCTCAAACTCAAACAGAACCTGGCAGATTTAACACTGTAATGTTACTCCATAATGAAGTTTCTCATTTTAATAAACTAGATCAGTACCTTATTAAAATATAATCTCTCATATGAACAATCATGCTGTGTGCTCAAATTTATTTTTCATTGTGGTTGGCCACAATAAACTAGTTAAATGAACCCTGCTTCTGCTCCATTGTGTTTTTTCAGGTCGGAAACACTCGCAAAGTTGCAAGTCACTCACTGTGATTGAAAAGAATAAGGAAAAGATGACTAAAAGACTAAAAGAAAAACCACCTTAGACCATTATTACTATTTTTGGAGCTTTGATTCACTGTATTACTGTGTATCGCAATGTAGGTGTTTTAATTGTTTGCTGGAGTGGGATGGGCTGGCTACTTCAAAAACATATAAACAAACAAACTAGGATTTCATCCTGTAATACTCCAGGGTTTGCCTGCACTCTTTCAGGACAGTACATACAAAATAAACTCTATCTGTGATCCAAGCCGTGCAGCTGCCCTTTGCGTTGAGCCAATGCCTTGTGCTTCAGTGAGCTTCGAGCTTGAGCAGAGCCTCCAGGTACCATCTGTATGCAACTATGCAGATAAAACCCCAGGATCCCAAAGAGCAATGATCAAGTGGAAAGATCAGGAACTAACAAAGCTGGATTTCCTCTAACAGGAGATTCTGTGTGGATTTTCCCATATCCAGTAACAGCCGAACCTGGCAGTATCACAGAGTGCTAATCCATAGTTATCAAAAGAAACTTCTATGCTTTGAGACCTCTCTTTAGCATTTCCCAGCAAATATAGCATCTCTCCAAAGCTCCTGATCATCTCTAAAGAGGTCACAATAATCTGTGAGATCCTACAGATAAGAGAGCCTGTTTCCACCTCCCTCACTGGAAGGGAAGCCAATGCTAAAAATTTACTTTTCCAAAGCTTAGGTAAACTGAAAATACAATCCAGACTCTCAGTTTTACACACGCTCTCTCTTTCTACATATGAAAAAGAAAAAAACACCCTCTTCTCCTTGACACTACTGAGTATTTTTCACTGTAGTTTGGATGGAGTCCTTTCCATATAATTATGTTCGTACAAGTGAAGCACTATAATATTGGGTTTCTGAACAAGCACAGCCTATTCGCAATAATGATTAAAAACCCTTTTGCTCAAGACCACTTTCCTTCTGGACATTGCATTTTGCCCCAGAAATACAGAGAACAAAGTCTGTATGTTGTAATAGAAAAGAAAAAACAAAACAAAACAACAACAACAAAAAAACCCCAACACAATCCTGGTAAGCTATTACATGTACTTAATGAAGTTATTAGTCATGATAGGCAGCCTTGTAAAATCTGGACTGGACAGTAAAGACTTAACAGAAGAAAACTATGTAGAAGAGCACAAAATGACTTCCTGAAATTGGGAAGGAAAAAACAAAACAAACAAACAAGCAAAAGAAGAAACTGAGGCAACAGTATACACAGTTCAAACAAAACCATCTTATTGCTAGAAGAGACAAAATTCAGCATTAGCATGTATCACAGTCACGTACTAAATATGTCGATGGCTGGCACAATGACTCAAGAAACAAAGCTCAAACAGGTAATGCAAAGGCAGAAGAGCACATCTATATCCTCACAAAGCAAACAATCACGACACAGACACCTATGTCAAAAAGGATAACAATGCCGCTAAAACATCCTTCAATGTGGCCTCAATCCTGCAAGTCACTGTGCAAACAGCAGCAGCCTGAACAAGCTACGGGTAACCCACGCCGATGAGGATCAAACCCGTAATCATACTGCAGTCTGTTCAAATTTGAGCCCTGGAGAGCAGAGCGTTTGCCAGAGAAAGACACCCACACGGCAAGTTGAAGTGAGTACTCAAAGGGGAGGCATGTGCACAGACTCTCAGGTTTCTCTTCTGAGTTTCTTGAGGGCACAGAAACATCTGTGCTGCTCAGTGAACATTGCTGCTAACCTCGCAATCGTTATGACAGACTCTAATGTTATTATTAACGAAGCAGACTAATCATCTCAGCCATCCGCCCCTCTGACTACATCGGAACATTTTTATACAAACAAACAGAATTCCTACACACAGGATGCAATTACAGATGAAACCTGTAAGTTGGTCATGAGGAAGTCAACCCAAAGCACACACAAGAAATCTTAAGCAAAGCACTTAAATACCCCAGAACATCAGTGTTTGCTCACTTTTTAAAAGATAAAGACTTGTTTTCATAAGCAAACAGTAGCTGGAGATTGGATAGTGTCTGTGCCAAGAAACCATTTGTGAAAACATTAGCAAGAATACTCATTTCAAAACGTTTTTTTTATTTCTGTATGAAGAAAACGGGGGTGGAGGATGTCCCCTGCCAAGCTGTAGCCAAGGCTAACCTATGTTCTTCAGGTTGAAAACCATGTTTTACAGTACTTGGACATTTTTGTTTCTATTTCTGTTATATGCCAATCTTTCATTAGTCTTCCCTTTGTGCTTTTATCTCACATAACATGCATTGAAACCACTAGTAAATGCCCAGAATGTCATCATTACCTTAGTGAAGAACTACCCAGCATTTTGGGGCACAGGCAGCACTGTAACAGTCCCTGGGACCCTACAGGAGGCATTTCCTACACAACCTCCTCCACACAGTCCACAATACACATATAATTTCCTGTGATCCTTATTAATGTTTTCTTACTCCTTCATGCAGATATTGCATACAGCCCCACAAAAAAAGTGCCTCAAATGCTAGGCTAAGCATTGTGGGAGCCATACAAAAAGGAAAGGAAACAAAGCACTGCCTTGAGATAAGTAACTCTCCTCCCACGAAGCACTTCAAGGTAAAAAGCAACCAACCTACTGGCTGTGAAAATCTTTACTCCTGACTCCAGGCAAGTTATAAAGTTTGTTTTACCAGAGCAGGCTGATGCAAAGGGCCAGAGGACCAACAGGATTTCTATCTGGCTAATAAGCAAAGCAAGATTTAGAGGGAAGCAGAATACTACTTAGACCACAAGCTATCACAGGAAAAGATATGCCTTGGGCACACAAACCCTTCTTCACATCTGAAGGAGAAGCAGCAGGCTTCAAGGTCCTAGCCTGTGGCAGCTGCAACAATATTATTACTACAACTCAGTAGCTTCCCTCAAAGAAGGAAACTGTTGAGGCACTGCTGGGAAAATCGCTCAAACCAACACAGGCGTCCCCCGAGGGAGGAAGAGAAGATCTGAGGAAACTCAGGTCCCCTGGGCTCCCATCACAGGCGAAGGGATGGCTGCTCTGCCCCAGCTCTCAAACCATCCTGCCTGTAAGAAAAGACTCAGTCACCACACCTGCCACTCCTCAAACTCCCAAAGGAAGACCAGCAGTCCAGGATGGACTTGCTGGACAAACCCAAGTAAATACACTGAGGTACAAGAGAGTAGGGCCAGGTCTGGCGCAGGAGAACAGACTCTTGTGCATGTTGCTGCAGGAGCAGCCAAGGCACAGACCTGCTACCGACAGAGCTAGAACGCCCGCTGTGGTTTTGGGTACAACCACCCTCTTCAAAACGCAACAAAAGGACTGGCCTCAACCCATCTGGTCTCAACAACATACTAAATCCAGTATGATCATGCAGATATCAGAAGGTAATTAGAGAATAAAACTGAACTTCAACCATCACTCGATCATATTACAACAAAGTTTTTCCCAGCAAGCTGCATTCATGTATCCCAACACCACAAAACTCAGTTCCTCCCAACAGATTTATATAGAGGGGCGATCACATAAGGCCAATGCAGACCAAGACAACTGGTCTCATTCACATAACTATGTTGTCTATCTCTTCTTCAAAATGTAGCATCTGGAATACCAGGTATGAGTGCAGCAGGAACAAAGCCACTACACTTGACAGCAATTCAGTAAACTCCTAAATACTGTAAGGTGGCTGAAAAAGGAGTGAATCAATAATACAGACAAAACACAGTGGAGTAAAGTCAAGTCAAGCCAAGCCAGAAACAAAAAAGGCTACCCCTAAAATATCAGAACACCAATCAACAAGAAGCAGCTCAGTCTGTGAAACAAGCAGACCACAACAGCCACGCCACCAGAAGGCAGCCACAGGGATGCTACCTCAAACAGCTAACACTGAGTTATTACACTGGAATGCCAAATATTTAATATTGCAGTGATAAAACAACATGTGTTCAGTACCATAAGACTGTTCCTGCCCAAAGCAGCCCACAAACTCCAGGCACAGAAAATACAAATTAAATGCCGACATCAGAGAAAGATTCTGTTCTGTTGCAAGAACAAAAAGCAAACAAATATTTTGTTGTAAGGAACAAAACGTTGACCTCTGCAAATTTGGGAAGGCTTCAAGAAACAACATAACTGCGGGAAAAAATGTGCAGAGCAGCAGAATAAAGCGGTATCTGGCCTCTAAAGGCCTACGCAGCACCACTCCCCTCCAGACTCCTCACACTTCCCTTGCCACTTCCACACGCCTCACAAAACAACAAGCCTAGTACAAAGATAAGTTTCAGATCAATACATGTACTACTTTTTATCCCATATCTCCACCATTCATGAGTCACTGCAAATACACATATAGACAGATGCCCCCCCTCCCATTTTTCAGCATCCCAAAATACAAAGGAAAAATAATTGCTGAGTTGGATTGGCTGAGCATACTTCAGACAAATTTTAAAAATAACCAAAACAAAAAAAAAAAAATTAAAAAAAAGATCAGGGAGGGAGTTCAACAGAATGAGTCAAAATTAATCAGTGACATACAAACTGAATTTTATTAATGTATTTGAAGTTTTCCATGCGGTCTCTAGGTCACACACTCTAACCACACAAACTACTCCCTGGAACCTTCAAATAATCAACAATGTATTTTTTTTTTCTACTTACTAACTGCGTTGCTCATGAGCCACATTTCACTCTGTAAATTTCAAGAAAAACTCTCACAGACGTTTGTTACTGATATTTACAGAACAGAACTTTTGCAAAAAAGCAATGCAAGTTTCATCAATGAAAAGTTTAAGAGTTGCAAAAAGAGCATAATAAACAATTACAGCTTTTTAATGAGATTTTTCTTAGTCAGACATATCTCAGACATTTCCAGACATGACTAAACTCCAAGATTCCCATTTCCAATTAACACATGCGTGTTACCCAATGAGCCCTCCCCCTAAAGCCACTCAGTATGAGATTACTGCAGAATCTGATGGTCTTTAGTAGAATACTTGGACAAACTCCAGCTCCACCAGCCTTCATGCTTATTTTTATAGGCACAGCCTCCAGCTTTGCACTCTGGTATGCAACCTAACACCCAAGTCCATTAAACTTTCCATCAAATACACATGAAATTGAACAACAGGTAATCGAGCTGTAGTCTGTTCTCTCGCTGGTACGAGTGCACTGTTATTGCCCTGTTTGCACCATGGCATGAAACTTAGTTAAGTTTCTTGAAGGGCTTACAGTGACCATGCCCGAGATGGTACAAGAGGACCATCAGGGGATTCAGATCTGAATGCTCTTGCAAGGGGAGCTCTTATGGATAAGATCTGGAATTTCAAAGCTGGCACTAGGATGTCCAACATCAAATATTCAGTGTTGAACATAACTACTGTGAAAAAGACTAGAAAAGACAAAAATTGTATTATCTTGCAGTAGAATGAGCCTATTTAACTTGTCACCTTTGGATATGAGGAGAGATTTGGGATTGTTCACTGATGGCTTGATGTGACTCTCACATTTACCTATCAAGACTGGCTAACACGATTATGCAAGGTCTAGCCAGCTTTACAGCATTTTCAAAGATACCCGTGTTACAGGCCTCATTCCTCACAACAAATCCTTTTGAAGGTTATAACTGCAACTCTGTTTTAAAACTAACATATGTAGCACACAGTCATTAGTCTACAGAAAACTGCTTGGAAACTGATGTTAAGTAAGCCCTGGTTTACTGCTGTAGAAACATTTCTATCCATTCATACAGCTTTAGTTTGACTTCATGTTTTTGAACTTGGACACAATTTTTGGTAATGCTTACAACTGAGCACTGACATGAGGAATTAACTGCACAGCTAAGCCATGAAAGGACCAATCCATTCCTACCACCCTGTGAAACAATCCTGAGAAGTCAACTTGTGTAGTTTGTTAGAGCTGAAGAAATCTGTAGTCTTTGTTAAGCACCAACAGTAGCTCTTTAATAGCCCAATTTGGTTTCCCCAGGATAGCATGCAAACTACAGATTTTATATGGTAAAACAAACATTATTTCCAGGTGTAACAAAGGATTCATTGTGCTCATCTGACTCTAAAAACAGAAATGCAAAGTGTAGTTTTGAAGAGTGAGGTCTGGGGAGAAGAGAGTGAGTGCCAATGAGGAGAAGGGAGAGAAGAGTCTGCACTTGAAAATTAATGTGTGGTTGTTACTGTGAACACTGTTCCAACTGTTACTGTTTTAAAAGTTTTCTAAAATATGCAACAGTGGCATGAAATTTGCAGGGCAGCAGAAGTCAAGTGATATGGGAAGGAGATAATATTCCTCTAGCAATTTGGTAAATAAAACCACACAGCACCACAACTACTAAGTAACTTCTATACTTCGTAGCAGCATGTGCACAGACATCTATTCTTTCCACCACTGATGAAGTGGATGTTTTAATACTTGCAACGATCTGCAACATTTTGCCTTCATAGCATAGATTCACAAACAGTACTTGTAAGGCTTTAAAAAAAAAATAAACCACATGATCAAACAAACCTGGAGATAAAAAGGGTAAATGATAGTGCAACAAACTACAAGAGAATATGATTCAGGAAAGGAAAAAAACAAAAAAAAAAACCCAACACACACAAAAAACAAATTACAAAAAAAAACCAGCAACAAAAAAAGATCCTTGTGTTTTGGCAGTAGTTCACACTTCTCAATGGAGTATGTTTAAGTTTTAGGCTTTCCCACCTGCAAGGCAAAGGATCCTACATTGTTAGAGATAAGTGACACCTTGTATCACCTGCCAAAGCACATATTCCAGATAATTACATTGCACAGCAGGGCCAGGCCCAGCTGAATCAGAAACCGGTGGAAATACATGCTTTTCTGTCACTGTCTCATGAACTGTGTGTTTGGACATGCTTGTAATAGCATGATAAAAATAAAACAGATTACCCATTTGTCATTCAAACTGATTTATTTCAAGAAAAAGCTAACCAGTCACAATTAAGTAGAAACAGGGAACAAAATACTTTACAATCATTAATAGTTCACATAGGAAAAAAAATCTTGACAAATCCATACCCATACAACTTACAGCAATCCTTCTTAAGAGAGCGCACAGTCTAGGGTACCCTCACAGAATAGGTTTCTATCCTTAATGCTTTAAATAAAACTTCCAAATATGAGCCAAAGACTGGGCAAGTTACTACTGTCTTCTTCAATCTCTGGGCAAATAGCTCTCTTTCCTTCTCTTCTCCTTTGTATTTCCTTGATCTAAAGTGGAATGAGATGATTATCACCCACTTTTACTGTAGGTATTAGGAATATAGAGGTAACCCTAAAAGTGATGTGAAACAGGTTAATTATACAAGTCACTGACTGAAAAAAACTCTGAATCCCTCAAGAGGAGCCTCTGCAGCTGCTGAATATGGAGGACTTGCCAGAAGGAGGATGAAAGCAGCAAAGAGGAGTCTGATATCTACCTGCCTTTATCAACAGCTAAAGGTTACCAAGAGGAAACAGGCTACCTCTTGAAAGACCACAGGAAATCTAAGACACAAGATTTTGGAAACGTAACTCTCAAAGGTATCAGGAAGATTTATTTTTTTTAACCATTGCGGAAGAAATCTTTCTACAAATACAGATTGTTTTGGTTTCTTCAGCAACCTCATCTAGTGGAAGAGCAACCTGGTCTAGTGGAAGATGTCCCTGCTCATGGCAGGGGGGTTGGATCTAGATGATCTTTAAGGTCCCTTCCAACCCAAACCATTCTATGATTCTCCAACAAGGTTTTAATGGATACTGAGAATCCTCATCTTATTTTAATTTTCTGGTTAATTTAAATTATCAGTCCAAACTTAAGGAGCAAGTAGGTGGAAGTGACACAATAGCAGATAGGTGCAACTGTATATTACCAAGCTAATGCCTACAGAAAAGGGAACAGGCATAGATGAGTAGGAAAATTACTCTGGAAGAAAGATGTGGCAGACAATGAATAGCAGAGGTACAAAAGCACAGACTATAACGAAGGGATAGAAGAAGCAAACAAAAATAACAGATCCTCCCATACTGAAGGATGGAAAGAAAAAAGTATTGTGAAACCATGAAAGGTTCAAATCCTTAGCAAGAAGGAAAAATATAGCCACACTAAAAATTAAAAGCAGGAGGAATTAAGTTATAATTAAGTACAGAATACATCTATTTGATTGTAATAAGCTGCAGACACAATTGCTTGCAGATCATAGCTACACTTTGGCTTAAATACTTCAGCTTTGCTCTTAAAAGACTTACCTTTCACCAGCTATCTTGGGAAGCCTCTACAAATTGTTAAATTCACACAGCCCCAGCAATACAACAGATACAATACTGTCTACATTTTAACGAAACCGGACTAAAGAGAGATGAAACAGGAAATGAAAGGCTCAACTGGAATCACAATTTGCCTCTTTATTCCCAGCCTATGTTTCAACTGTCAGTTCACAACATCACTCAGAAATTAACACGCCTGAAGATTTTCATTACTTCCACATATATCCAAGCTCATTGTTTCTGTTTTAAAATCCAACCACTCCAATAAACAAAACTTTTTTGCAAATCACAGACAGCAGGCAACATTTAAGCTCGCGTATTTCAAGACTACACTGTCTCTACATCAACTTGCTCTAACATCCTGGAATTGCCTTCCCTGGAAGTGAATTATTTATAACTACAATGTCCTCTGACAACAGGAGTATCAATGTTATTGTCAGCATCAGTTTTGGAACTGTTTTTATGGAAATCAGAAGTCCACCATGTTGTGCAACAAAGAAAAAGAAAAAGGAAAAATATCCCAGATGGAAAAGATCAAATGCAAACAACGCAGTACAGGAAAGACTACAGCACAAGGAAGGTTTAAAATATACCTAATACAATAGATTACGTTCAGGCATTTAGTCTATGTGTATCCTTATAAATAAATATGTATTTTAAGAATGACAACATAGCTCCTCATAGGATGTTATTTGGTAGCATATACTCACATATACTTCACTGTGATCAAAGCGCTTTTTCAGGTTATTGATGAACGAGTCTTCATTAAGTGGCTCTAAAAGAACCATATCTCCCACTCCTATCATGTTGTCTAAAAGTGATGTCTTCACCTCCATTTTGGCCATTTTCTCCTGCAAAGAAAGAAACAAATAAAAAAAGCAAGGACTAAAGTTAGCTCAAAATTATTCTAATTATTCACAGGCATTACCCAGTAACACTGTTTAAGGAATACAAATTTAAAATCCATTGAATGACACTGCTTCAAAGTATCTTTCCAAGGAACATTCTCAAAGTCATTCTATCTAGTCAAGCAGTCCACACATCCAAAAAATTAACTTCTAACAGTCAACAATGCCTTCTAGTCCACTATACATTAAACGTGAAACTGCAAGAAACAGGAATGAAGATTCCAGTGGCACCACATCCAGATTTTGGGGGTAACTTCAACACAGTGTTCAAGTGTACGCAAACCCAAGTTTTATTAAAAGCTTCATCAACATCTTCAGTGTATCAAATTAGTGTATAAATTTACCAATACTCTAATCTGAATTTCTTCCTCACTCTTACTTGCATTTCTCCATTCCCATCAACATTTAAATGGAAACTAACCAAGTGAACTCATGCAGAGACAAACCCCACACTCTTTTATCTTCATTCATAAACCCTGTACTCTGCAGTGCCTATATTCCAGCACAGTACTGCTCTTGGTTCCATGAGTCTACCAAATTCCTTCATTTCCTAACCAGACTTATTTGGATTTATTTGTACTTTCATTGCTTAAGAGAGCATTTCCATTGGGCAGCAACAATCCAGCTGACACGTGGAGACTCCTCATCTATATGACTGGAGTGTCAAAAGGCAGAAGCCAGGCTTAAACAGGGGACCAGGATCAAAGTAACCTAGTCTGATAAAATAATTCAAAGAAGTCAAGGTCAGGCCAAAACTCAACACCTATTTGACCGTCACAGCCTTTTATCCTCCAATCCAAATGCTTGAGAAGATTAACCAAGCTCCTCAAGAACTCCAGACACACAGGTAAAGCTTTCAGCTTTCACGATAAGACTGAAAAACAAATGTGTGAGCGGTGGCAGCCTGCAAATGGGCAACTTTGCTGAGAGAGAACAACTTTGCTGACAACATAAACCAAAAACCAACACAGCACAGCTACATCTACACAAAACCACAGCTAAACTTCACCAGTCAGCTGTAACCTCTCAGCTATGAAGTGCTATCAAGCTGTCCTTGCTCCATCATCACTGCAGCATATTTTAATTCTATTTTTTTTTCTCATTTTTCAAAATGCCTTTAAGCAGCTATTACCTTATACAATCAGCATTAATTTGCCATAGTAGTTCTCCATCAGATAATTAATTCAAAACAAGCAAAGCCTTTTATCTCTTGCTTCTGCCCACAGCCGCTGCGTTACTGTGCGTTATTTCATTTTTTTTGAGTAGTGAGTGACATTTGAGGGATATTAGATCAAGACTTAAGTGGTGTTTGATGTTTTTCCAAATTCAATGACGAGAAGCACAGCTCCACAGGCAGCTAACAGAAGTTAGCCAACAAGATCCCCAAAACCTGAACCAAGCCTGGGAATTACTAGAAATTCACAGGGAAATGTAAAAACAGTGCTGAACTATGGTAACCAACCAAAGCTGAGTCAACTCTGCTAAACAAACAAGAGAGTATTTATTTTAAACAAAAACACTAGACAAATATTTTTGTAGAGAAAGATACATTTATTCTTAAAAAGTTCACCTCTCTGAATCACCAAAAAAATTTTAAACATTCACAAAATCTGTTCAAAGGTATCCCTTCAACTTCTGTATCCCATTAAGGCAAATTGTTTAAACTACCAGTCTTGTTTCAATGACCTAATTACTTCCCATACATCAGCTAATGCTCAAATACTTTTTGAAGGCTGGGGGGGAAAAAAAAAAAAAAGGTCCTTCTCAAGTATGGAATTTATTAGATATTGGGTTTGTAGCCAAAAAAAAAGAAAAGAAAAGCCAACATAAAAATCCTAATATGGGCAATTTCAACCTAAAATTTAAGTTCTAACTAGTATACCTCATCTACCATTGTGAAATTACATACCACCTACCATTGCACTTCATGCATCACTGCTCAGGAATTTCAAGACCAAGAGCAGCCAAACCCATCAAGAACATTCAGGCATTCCCAAGCTGAGAGGCACGTTGTGCAGAAGAGGTGCACAAAGACACCATATCTACTACTAAAAGCTCTATCAGAAAGTTGTATATAAATATTAATGTATCAATATACTTTAAAAGTTCAATGTTATGGTCAAGGGTTAATTTTCAGTTTGTTTCTTTCACAATAATTAAACATGATACTATGGTTAAAATATTTCCATTAACTTGAGAGCTAGAAGATATAGAAACCTAGGTGATGAAAAAATTGCATAGTATGTCTAGACATCCTGTTTAACACTGAATCCTTAAAGTCATTTGCAATAGCTTAGCCTTTGCAAAACATTCATTACAAATTACTTCGTACTCTGATGTATGATTCAAGAGTATTCTGTCATACCAACGTTGTTAGCCCCCATTTTGGTGGAATCCAATCATAATCTCTGCTCTGGTTTAGCTAACAACAAAGGATAATCTGGGATAATTCAGTTGCCTATCTGAGGTAACAAGTGGGGGAAAAAAGCACTGTTAAGAAAACCCAACAATGTTTAAACATACATTAAACAAATAGATTTAATCGATAATTGAATTTAATCCACTAGAAGAAATTAATAAAAGATCAAAATATTTCAAAATACCTAATACTAGTTTTAAAAGCAGCTTTCAAAAAATACCTTAAAAATACCCTAAAAAAAATACCTTAAAAATCAGCACACTAAACAGAAAAAAAAAAAATCAAATCCTTGCTACATTGCAAAACTAAACTTCAGTCCAGATTTTTAGCAATATGTCACTAAGTTCAGAAAGTCAATCAAAATCCATGTCCAAGTATTTCTATTTGCCATATACTCAAAGACGCCTTGCAGCTGGAAATCTTTTCCCATTAGCACTGGTGACAGTGTGGCTCGCCACAGTTTGGAGAACAGTCCCTAAAAGTAAGCAGCTTCTACCTATGTTTGTAATCATGCACCTCTAAAAAGATGAATGTTTCCCAAGAACCATTTTCAAGAACCAGAACTATGAGAGGGATGGGACCAAAACACACTCCCAGTGTCTGAGAGATCAGTAACAACTGAAACCACAGCTGTCCTGGTGAGGACATTAGGTTCAAGGAAAGAACCAGAATGGGTTGTGTCTTTTAAAACAAGGACACACTTATTTTCAAATGAAGACTGCTGAACAGGAGATGATGTATGGAGGTCCTAAAGTGAAGCTTTATTTCAAACTGGAAATTCAATAAGAAGTAACCTAAAAATGTAAGTGGTATTCCCTCAATTTACCCAATACATTGCTTTGCAACTGCAAAACTGCGTTCTGTTGACATTAAGAAAAACGACAGTATTGTATAAAGATTACAGCTGCAAATTATTAAAATGTTAATACAGCAACAAATCAGCTCAGCAAAAAAACCCAAGATTCTTCCTCAGACATTCCCTGATCTCTCTCACACCCACTTACCACAAGAGCCTTCTCCCAAATTTACCTTTCTTATTCCTAAATCAAACAAACATCGTCAGGATTTCAGAGCATCTCCCTGCTCCCCAGTCACTTGCCAAACCTTCTTCCTCACTTTGGTCTCATATCTAGCTAGGCCTTAATCCAATGGAGTGAGAACACTTTCAACACATTTCCATTCTCAGAAAAATAAAAAAAGATTATTCAGTAATCCTTCACAGCTTGATCTGTTTTATGTTGGACAACATGCTTGGGAAGAGAAGGGCTGGGCATGCTAGGTCTGTAAAATGCTTTTATCCACATGCTCCCACATGACACGAAGCCTTTTAAAACACAGACTTTTTATCTACTGCTTGCAGTGCCTGGGACTGACATCCAGCTAGGCCAGTTGAATCTAAAACATTCTCGTCTCTCTTGGCCACAAGGATGGCAAATTAAAAATTACACTATTCCACAGCCACAGCAGTCCTATCATCAGCCCATCTGAAACAAGAGCTAATTAAAATTATAAATCAGAGATGCTACAGAGAATAGGCAAAACCCCAAGAGCCTTGTACAATTAAGTTCACATATCTTCCGAGGGGGAAATGAAGTAATAGCCCATTATTGGCATACAGCACGTTACAGAATTGTCCAAGGTTTTCCACATCACCCTCACACACTAAAACAGTAACTATTGTCAGCAGCTTCCTACAGATGTGCAATTCTTAGCACACATTTGCATTTGCTGTACTGCAATTCTCACTGGCTGCAGAGCTGGCTTGTTTTTGTTCGTGACATTGTAGCAAAAGGATAATTTACCATCAAAGTAGTCACCGTAGATGTACTCACATATGCTTCAACCTCTAACTTACTCAAAAAAAAAAAAAAAAAAAAAACCCCACAAAAAAAGGCACCTTTGGTTTCACTACCACCAGTTCATGGTAGAAAATAATCACCTTTTTCTTTTATAAGAGTTAACAGGATAACCTGCAAAAGCAGTAATTCAATATCAGAGTTCAAACTGATTTCACATGGTTCCAGGTCTGATCCTGAGCCCGGGTCAGGCTGTAATTATGCTTGCCCACTCGTTCCCTTTTTTTCTCTGTCAGGGAGCAATCAGCCCACACAGAGCAGGGATACTGACAGGCCACTGCTGCAAAAAGCAGCGAGGAACACAGTGCCATTACCTGAACAAAACAAAACTGAAGTGGACTAAAACCATCATGTACTACTCAGGACAAGCATAAATACTGATTTAGTCAGAGGCAGGATTTAAATTCATCCTGTTCTGCTGCCCAACAAACCCCACATATCACTGGCCCCTGACTGATGCCCAGAAGGTGCAAGTTTGTTGGAAACATCTTGTGCTGGTTCACCAGGTAAACTGAGGCAGACTCTGCAGATGAACTATTATAGTACCCTTTTCACTCAAAGCTAGATTTGTTGACTTCAACACGTATGAAAAAAAAATGTTTATATCATCCAAAGGAAATACTTGCTTTGCCTCCAGATCCCCTAACTTTTTAGTCTCTGGATGCTACCGGGGAGCAGTGAACCCAGCATTTCCTATCTGCTGCCTGGCCACCGCCTGCGAGGCCCACCTGCACCTTCCTGCCCAGCTGTGACTGCTCATAGATGTTGCTCCATCACCATCAATGCGCTGAAGAAAAAAGTATGCAGAAAACAGTGCCACAGTGTAGCCCACAATTTCTTCCCACAAGAAAATGGACTTGAGAAACCTGACAGACAGATTGCAGACAGGAATGTTAATAGATATCACAACAGCAGTGAAAGCACTCTTAAAGAACTAAAACGCTTCCTCTGCCTCTTCATCTTTCCTTTTGGTTTGGCCAATGTCTGAATATCTTCTGAATCCCTTGTCCTTCCACAGTCCTACTGAACAGATCCAAACTGAAAAAGTTTGTAATTTGGGGCTTTTGAATAAGCTAATGTTTCTCATGTTACCTACCAAGCAAGAGATATTATTTGAAAGCCTTGTGCAATTTCTCTTTATTTTCTGTAGGCACTGAACATTACACGTGTGTACCACATTCCTTGAGTAGTTAACAACAAACAGATCCGGTAAATTACAAAAGTAAAATGCGGCATTACAGGCCATATTTGTATTAGGACCGCAGGAATGTTTGCATTCGGCATCAGCTGAACGGGAATGGCTCTTTAGCAACATCAGATTAGGAGACAGTTTCGCACCAGTGACTGCAATTTAGATGACAGAAGATTTGCCCAGCAGAATTCCATAGGAGGACCGAATGCTCTGCTGGCTCCTGCTACCAAACACCGTGCATTCCGATAAAGATTGGGCAATTGTCAAGAAAGAAACAGGCCACTTGAAGCACTGCTGAACAAGCAGCTGCAGCCACGGGAAGCAGTATCATCTTTAGTAGTTTAACGACAGAGGCTTAACTGCGGTTTAGAAAAACTGATGGTGTAATAATTAGAGTTCATTAGGAAGCATACAGAATGTTTGCTGGGACATTATCTCCTACTGATATAAATAAACAGTGGATGAAACTTTCTTCATTAACAGGACTCAGGTCCATAAATGTAGAGGGCTGAGGGTTGGGTGCCGTTGCTGGAGCTCTTTGGGGTTTGTTGGCTGGGGGGTATTGTTGGACTTTTTTGTTTTGTTGGGGATTTGGGGTGGTTGTTTGGTTTTTTTTTTTAAATCGGCTTGGTTACAATCTACATTAAGCAGTAATTAGTTGCTATCAACCCCCCTGAAGTGAGAGTGATGCCTCTTTCATGCTTCTGTTCATATCCTTTGTGAGGCAGATTCATGAGTCTGGGGGAAGGAGTGAGAGGCTGTGTTGGCATTGTTCTAAGGCTACTTTCTGATAGTTTCAATAACACTAGCATGGATATTACCTGCTGTAAGAGACCATGGAGTATTATCTATTCTACTATTTCTACTTTATATTCCCAGCAGTACGGGTTTTCAAATTACTTCTAACAATTATTTTGCAACCACAACACAATAACTGCCACCAGTAATTGCACTCGGGGGCTGATCTATTTCTTAAATCAAGTTGCAGCCTCGCTTTAACTCATCTGGGTTGGTCATATAGTCACGCTAGGTTTTGGGAAAAACATTTGGGTCCTTCTACATTACTAAGGCATCCTTCTTTAGCACCTGCTAAAATACAGTCTTAAAATAATCAAAAGATGTTTAGTGCTTCATTTTCACCCTGCAAAAGTTCCTTCACATTTTGAATTATATTGACAGGCTTCAAAGATTATAGGTGTGGAGTAGCCTTTTCTGTAAATGGTTATTCTGGAGCCTGATTTTTTTTTCTTTTTTAAAAATTACTTATTTTTAATAGGGATAACATCTTGGGCCTTTTCAATGCATTTGGAAATAGGTCTTCACTAACAAGGCTGTTCGCAATCCAAAATTCTGGTTAAATTCCCACTGTTTTTAGCAGGAACAATATCCATGGTGGTTTCTTACATTTAGGCTTTTCTTAGTCATTGTTTAACCACAGAGTTTTATAATCATTCCAGGACCACAACTACAGAAAGAGACAAAATATTCAGGAATAAAGGAGGTCTCTTTTTGGCACATACCTTGCTAAGATTCTCTTTAATCTTTTTCAAAATAAGCAGTAAAATGTGTCTGCAAAATCAGAAGTTGTCAAAGGTCCTACCTCCCTCCCCTAATCTAAAGACCAGATTTCAGACTGAGAGTGTTCTTCGGACAACACGATTTTTTAAAAGTTGTCAGTACAGAAGATGAACACAAAGAAAACACCCTCATTCTTAAAAAAAAAAAGAAGATAGCTTTTACTACTGGATATCCAAACTCTACAAAGCAGGGGGTGCCCTTTTAAACTGATTATCTTAATTTTTCAAGCTGCCACCTAAAGTTTTCTGCCATTTTTTGGGATCCTGCTCAATCCAAAGGTTATGTTTGCATAGCTATTGCAGAACAGGGGCACAAAAACCATGGTAGCTCATATTTATTTTGGGGGATCATCTTTGTTTGTTGTATGTCACATGCCAGTAACTTGCTACCACACCAGAGCTTGCTTTCAAAAGATCCCCAGTAGCAGAACCTCACAAAATACTACTTAAAACCAACCAGCCCTCACAAATTCAAAACATTTATTTCAACTGAGGTTTCACTCCTTTGGGAGCAATCCCGCAATCAACTGTAATCTAGATCTTTCATTTATATTTTTATTATAATAGGGTTTTTACTTTCCCTTCCACACAAGCACATGGACAGAGAGCAAGCCTTGCTTTCCTCCAGTCAGCTCATGAACCACACATCCCTGACACAGGGCAAAAGACATCTGCTTGTGGTGGAGCAACTGGAGCAAATATCAATTTATATCATGTCAGTAAGGTGGGTATTAAGAGATGTCTTAATACTACAGAGTTAAAATACCAGAGTACACACTAATCTGCTTCTCAAATGCTTGTGTGCATTGCCTGTTAAGCAGTTGGTGATAAGCCTTGAAGATATGCAGAATATGAAATAACAGAACAGGTAACACCACAGCTTCACTCAGCTGCCTACAGCAGAAGGAAAAGCAGCCACAGAAAGCCGTCAAGGGAGTTGCTGATCCAAACTTAAAACTGAGCATGGACAAACACAAAGCTAACCAGGAGCTTCAGGAAATCCAGATCCCAGAAGAGGCATTGGTGTTCCTATCTACCTACCAACCACCAAGCCACCCACCATATCTGAGTGCACCCCTAACTCCTAGAGCAGTCGGAGACACCACCGCACTCATGGAGTTACCCACAGAGACAGGTCCATGCTTCCACGCGCCCATTCTCTTCCAAGCAGTAAAAGTCTGGGTAAAATTGAAATTTGCATGGTTGAAAGCACTGTGTATTTCCACATCATTCACTTTCCTTTTCCATTTAAAACAGAAAGAAAAGAAGTCACGTGAACCCCCATCCCAGAGATCTTATTGTTGCCCATCGCAATTTCCCCCTACTGGAAACCACACCCGATGGGCTCCTTGTAATATTTGTAAATAATATTTGGAATATTTTTAGCCTAGTATTTTATAAAAATAAGACAAATCATACTAGCTGTACACATCAGCCTATGTATCTACTCTCTCACATGCCTGATGTTGAATTTCATTGAAAGGACAGAGGAATAAAGGACAATGGGATAGCTAATTTTCCACGCGTCCGTAAAAGCAGGCAGGAGAGGAGATCTGAGCATAAGTGTCCCATCAGAGACATTGGCTGCAAGGAGAACAAACATCTTAGTAAGTACTACAGAGCCACTGCAGAAGAACAGCCTCACAAAATTCCATAGCCACAGAAAAGGTTCAAATGGAAATTATTGCTTCTTGCAAGTCAGTCTGTCACAGGAGAAAAACCTGCAGGAAGCCAGACCTGATTAGTCCCATTTCTACCAGGCCTAGCTGCCAAGGCAACAAAACAGTGCAAGGTTTCAGCCTACAATTTGCCATCTCTGTCTATTCTGCACATCAATTTCTCTTCAGCAAAACATTGCTATTTTTAATGAAAGCCAAGGAAAGGAATAAAAAAAAATTTTGGATGCAAGTGCTGCAGGAAGATGAAACAGTATTTGCCCAGACACAAGCTTTAAAAGTATCTATTTGAGGGCAGAGGAGGCTTAGATAAATTATATGTACTGTTTAGATATGTTTGCTTGTCTCAATGTTGAACTATATCCACAGTTTTGTCATTTCCATTCTTAACAGTCATTTTCAGTAGGACACCTGAAATCACAGGATAAAAGTCATCAATTTTTAAATCAAGGTATAGCCAGCTATTCCTGTGTATCTCTTATCCAGAGGTATCTTGGACAATGGGCGCAGTTCAAGAAGCTGCATTTCAACACACAGTAATCACTCTTGTCCAAATGTCCATGAAGCTAGAAGCCAGCAGACTGTTTTTATTAACACCTAGCATGATAAACAAAGGTATTTCCAAATTAAATGTAACACTCTTCAGATTTAGAGAGGGATACCTTCCTAAAATATCAATAGAATGCACCTCCCTCCTGCAGAAGGAAAACAGCTGGTGTCATGGCAGACAAACTCAACACATACTCACAGGTACTGCATTTTCCCTCTCTTTGTTTCAGCAAGAACTATAATCTGGCAGTTTTAGGAAGCAAAAAGATCTACTCACATGAGATACAGGCAAGCTTCCCGTGTCAGAAATCTGTTACAAGGAGCTCCAGCTCTACTACCCTTGCTTGCCAAAAGATTTTTCCAGGGTTTCTCCTGGAGTGAACTTTGTCTAAACACAGCCTTGTGCTCTTTGATCACTGAAGGTAATCTCCAGAGCCCTTTTAACTCCCGTAGCCTGACAGTCCGTGAACTGAACAATGGCAATAGTAGCTCTATCTGTTCTGCATGTTTGAGACCAGCGCCAAAAACACTGCATCATACAGTCATGACGACTATACTGCACCATTCCAGAGTGCGACTTTTCAGCCTTCTAATGTTTCATGAGAAATAGTTCTTACAGTGTGCCTAATTTCTAGCCTAAATTTAGTCACGGTCAGCTAATATCCACTTCTTGCTCGTGCTAATGCTATAGGGTTTTTGTTTTGGTTTTAAGTTTAAATGTGTTTTCCCCCTCCCAGGAAATATTTAGAGAGGATCGTCTCATGGTCCTCATTCTGAACAAAGTATTGCTCATTTCCCTCTCAGCAGCTTCCCCGTCCCCTTGACCATCCCAACAGCCCTTTTCTGCTCCCACTCCTCTTTGAGCCCACCTTTGCTGAGAAGGGTTAACCAAGGCTGTACAGAGGATTCCCAGTACACTGTGGCAGCAATATTTCCTCACCACGACCAGTAATATTCCTTCAGAGAGAGACAGAGAGAGAGAGATTCATTTTCACTCCCTCCACTATTTTCCTTCTCCAAAGTTTCACCTGGAATCAGCACTTCCCTAGCTTACCCTGTGCGACTAAGCTCGACTGCTCCATCAGTCACAGATCTGGCTCTCACAAGTAAAAAATAGGAAAGGTCTCCAGACTCTCAGAAACCAATTGGTTACTGATTTAGCTGTAGGTTTAACTTGTTTAGCTTGTAGGTTTAACTACTTCCCAAAATAATCTGCCTTTCAACCCCTACCGCCTTCCTTCTGACCTCTCTCCAAGCCTCTGCTGCTGAAAAGGTAAAGCAGCTGGTATTCCTGACACAAGTTAGACATTGCAGGTATTCCTTCTTTCATATCAGATAAGCCTGAGCTCCACTAGAAAAAGCTTTTTTCTCTGCTCTCAAACATGAAGTTCTACCAAAGCTACTTGGTGGATGGTTAACTGGTCCCCAGAGTCCCAAAAAAATGGTACCTCTTAATTTCTCAGCCAGTGCCACCAGTGCCTCTGTTAAACTGCTTATTTGCTTCCACAGAGGAACAATGGAGATTAACACCAATTCCACTCCCTTCAACAGTTCTCCTAAAAGCAGAACTAACTTCTCATTACAGTGCCATCTAAAGAGTCCTTATGCAATAAGGACTTTAAGGATACCTCTTTGATCTAAAAGGACATCCTTAACTGTCCTACAAATTGTTTTAAGACAAAGGCATTAAAATATAGAGAGTAAGTGCAACTTCCTTTGCTCATAATTTCCCAAGATATAGAGTTCAACACTTTATCACCCAGTGGTTTCCTCCTTTCATCTCTGAGGTGCAGGATTTCAAAGGTCAGTGGAAAAGATTAAAGCACAGTATCAGGACATTACATACACTCCATTGTGCATAAAAACTGGTTACCTTAAGACCAGCTGTTTACAAAGATATTCAAACACCAGTATGCTCACGTAGACATGAGGAAGAACAGACTGCATAAAGCAAATGCATATAAAAGAGTAGAAACATTGCAGGACGTAGCTGCTCTGTACCTATTTTTCTTTCCATTGTAGTAAATCCTGCTGTTTAATTATTCTTATTCCTAATTCAAAGTGCCCTCAGTAGCCCTTTAGAGCATACAAACTATGAAAATTATGGAAAACTACAGAAAAAGCAGCAGAGAGTGAAAAGCAAGAGAAATCGCATACAGAGCATATTTGTGGGCCCAGGAAACTTGTACCAATGCTGACCAGGCTGTGGTCACAAACTTTTAAAAACTGCTTTCTGCTGACAGTAGGGAAAAATGAGTCTCCCTTTGCTGCCTGTATTTAGAAAATAACGAAATCGACAGCAAGTAATTCTGATAGTACAGCACCCACCAATCCTTCTGTTACTCAGCACCCATTCCTCAATTATCTCCTCTTTTTCTCCTTCCTATTCTTCTTTTCTTCTTTTCATGGGCCTCTTGCCCAAAAGCATAAGGATTTCTGCTAATACAAGACCCTCACAAGGACTGCTGTCCCTACAAGAGAGGAAGAACAAGGCAAGGTTTATTAGTACTCACATCAAAGCAATTCTGAAACAGTAGCGTACAAAGTCAAGGACAAGGCAATCGCCTAAACCCCAAGATACACCCACTCCCCATCCCTGCAAAGGAGAAAATCTTTGTGACAGTAAACCTGTCTTGCCCTCACTCCTCCGGACTCTGGATATTTGCATTCCTTATCTTGGGCCTTCAGCTTGTTTGCTGAAACATTAAATCTGTCTGCTTAGGCTAGAGGCGACCTCTTGATTGCATTCATCCCAAAGGCTGGAGCATTAGTGTGCGCGTACACGCGTGCGCATATGTTTCCCACTGGAGAGAAAGGAGGCTGCTCCTGTCTCTGGGGTCCATTACTCCTGCTATACGGTCTGCACAGAAGGATTCCCCAACCAGTTTGCACCTGAAAAGTGGACTTGATAATTCTCCTTCATCTCTGAAACAGTATTTTGAAACTTCAGTCTTTCCCATTGAAACACTTTCATCACCACAGTGACTTTGCTAGCAAACTTAAAATATATCACAAAATGGACACAAGTTCACTTGCTGATACTAAATGGAAAATTTCCCAGTAACAAGGAGTTGGGAGATACAAAAAGATTAAGTGACTGCATGGTTTTCTCTAAAACCTATGCCAGTAGCTCTTCACATGGAAAAAGGCAATTTGGATGGTTCTGTCCCTGTGGCTGGTTGACACATTAGTCTAAAATCTTGAGTCTGCAAGCAACCCCAAAGATTCTACAGTTACTTAAAAGAAAGATAAGCAAAAGGTGAGATAAACTGCTTGATTTTACAAGTTTCTTCAAATACAGAGCAAAGGATCAAAAACAGCAGGAGCCACTGAAGATGGCCATGCATACCAAAAAAGCTCTACTCCAGCTCAACTCAAAGAAGAGCTTGTCACAGGTCAGGTTGGTCCCTGAGGGTCAAGCCACACATTTCACAGCTACCTGCCTCTCAGATACAGGATACCACTGCAAAAAGCATGACACGCCAGTGGCTTCTGGAGGATGGGGGACACATATAAGAGGGAAGAACAGAAGAAGAGCATACTTGATTAAAGAAAAAACAGCTTGGCAGGAGACTAAAGGCAAAAATGATAAGGAAGTGTGGAGAAGAGTTAACATGCCTACTGAGGTACGGGAGCTGGGCACCCCAGACAGCATCACAGGGTTATTATTTGCTTAGTGAACAGAGGTACTTCTCCTACTCAAAGGGAGAAACATCTACTATATTATTTTTATATATGTGAAAGAACATGGAAAAGTTTTGAGACCCTCACCTTCCTCTTCCTTCACCGTTCCCCTGTAAGATGGTGGTTAAGTCCAACAGTAAAAAAAGAGGAGATCCTGGTCTCCACGCTTTGTTCAGACACCAAAATCTGGAGTTATACAAACTAAAAGAGCAAAGCTTTCACAAACTACAGGCAAACTGGGGCACAACTGCAAAGGGTGAATGTTTTGAGACTAATGCTCAAACCCACCAGAAAAGATTCACAAAAAGACCTTTGTCACAGTTCCAGTATCCTCTTTAACAGCTACGTCACAGCATACGACAGAGTTGCAGTCTTTCCACTATCCCATCAGTGCAAAATAAAAATCTTTACTGTTAATTATTATTTTTTTAATTCTACACACTACAAAGCAAAAGAAAATGAATGTTATTCTTTACCGCTTCTTTATGACAAAGCATGGCTTGATGTTAGTTTATACATCAGAAATCAAGCTCTGGTTTCCTTCTTTTTGGAGGATCTGAATGGAGAGGTTACATAAGGGTGTAATAGGAGCTGTTACTTCCTTTCCCAGTTGAAGAGAAAAAGCTGTGGATCAGGTTACAGATTCAAGGGCTGGTCATCACTACTGCGGCGTTCCTAAATTTTTTGCCAGTAGTCCCCCAACACACAGGAGAAGCTACTTAGAGGGCTCTGACAATTTAAAAGACTAAGTACATAGCTATTAGAGGGAGGAAAAAAAGCCTTTATTTTTGTCTTTCATCAAACTCAGGAAATTCCCCAGGCTTGACGCATTCAATCACTCAAGTCACCATTTTCCATGTTAGCTTATTCTTCATTAGCACAATAAAAAGGATGAATGAAATAGAAGGTAAGATTTACAGGACGATCTGACACATGAGCTGCACTAAACAAGCTTAGCACACCAATAGAGCGCTTAACTTGGGTGGGTATGTTAGCGTTTCTCCCAGCTCTGACCACATAGGGCAAGCGAAAGGAGGAAACACAGTGTCCAGATTGGCCCACAAGAGCACTAAGTTGTTCTCCAAACTGTCCCACTTGCGCTTTCTTCACCTTCCTCTTCAATTCCCAAGCCACTGCTATTACTGCTGCTGAAGGAAGATGAGATCAGACTCCAACAGGAGGAATTTCTGTTCCCACAGAGCTCAGAGAAACCGGATGATCTCAGAGGATCACGTGAAGAAAGTCCATGACACTTCCATGAGGCAGAGCATCTCCAGTATATTGCCAGCAGTTTCTTAAGAGTGCACAGTGGGAAAAATTAGCTTTGCTTATGTTTCCAATTCTTCTCTCCCACTTCCTCCTCTCATTTGCCAGGCTTTTATCTTCCCTTCCCCCAGAAGCACTAGTAGGCTTGCAATGTACATTTGCCCTTCCAAAGGGAATTACATCAAGTCTTGCACAACAATTTGAAAGGGCTAACACACATAGCTAAGTTAAACTACCGTCCCCTGGCACTGTTTCCTCATATAGTTCCTCCCCAAAAATGGGATTTAACAAGGTCTCTTACAAAAAAAAAAAAAAAAAAAGAAAAAGAAAAAAAAAAGGCAAGTTTCTGTGATCCAAGATGCGTTCATGAGCTCTTTCACCTTTGCCTTGAGGTGCCCATATGGAGCCAGAAGCTTTTAAGATGTCCATCAAATATGCCACCTACCACCATACAGGTGTTTTCAGAAACATCATCTTCCCTAAGGACAGGGGAGAACTTGTGGTAACCTAACATGTCAGTAATAGCTACACGATGGTAAATGCTGACATGAGCAGTGACCCCTGTATGCTACTCTGGGAATAACGGGAATGCTACAACTATTACACCTTTCCACAGAATCAAGCCAGAGGCAGCACGTTGCATTAAGCACTAAATTAAAGACATACTTAACTTCAGGCCTGGGACAACTGGAAATAAAAACACATGAAGAGAAGAATGTTGTTACCTTTAATATGTTTAAAAGCAGCCAAGCCCTGAACTGTACTTTAACAGATGGGTCAGACTATTTCTGTTCCCTAACACCGCGCGCTTTTGGGGAAAGCCTTGTTTTTGACACAGGGCTTGACAAAGTGATGATTCATCCAGGGAAGGATGGGCAGCTTGTTGCCAGCCTTAATTCACAATTAACAATAGGACAGTCGGATATGGGAAACTCATGATTCAACACAAAAATTGCCGCGTCAGCCATTTTACCTGACCTTTACGTTTTCCAGTGGTAATTTCTAATCTGGATATATTTAAAATAGTTTCTCCAACATACATTTTAAGAGTAGCTAGCTTTTATTTCATTACTGTTACGTTTGTCCTTCAGGATAGCGGTCCTGATGAAATACACAGCAATTGCCTTAATCACATAATCTGAAATTGCAAAGGTTTAACTCACTCGAAAAGGCAAACACCGTCCACGCACGCAGACGGACGCGCACACAGGTACCGTGGGCACGACAAGCC